>NC_042991.1:6773758-6957103 GCF_901001165.1 Salmo trutta
AGCATTGCTGCACAGCTATTTTCAGGCTTCTCCAGAGATGTTTGATCAGGTTCAAGTCCGGGTTCTGGCTGGGCCACTCAAGGACATTCAGAGACTTGTCCCGAAGCCACTCCCGCGTTGTCTTGGTTGTGTGCTTCGGGTTGTTGTTCTGTTGGAAGGTGAACCTTCACCCCAGTCTGAGGTCCTGAGCACTTTGGAGTAGGTTTTCATCTAGGATCTCTCTGTACTGCCTCGATCCTGACTAGTCTCCAAGTCCCTGTAGCTGAAAAACATCCCCACAGCATGACACTTCCACCACCGTGCTTCACCGTAGGGATGGTGACAGGTTTCCTCCAAACACGACGCTTGGCATTCAGGCCAAAGAGTTCAATCTTGGTTTCATCAGACCAGATAATCTTATTTCTAATGGTCTGAGAGTCCTTTAGGTGCCTTTTGGCAAACTCCAAGCGGGCTGTCATCTGCCGTTTACTGAGGAGTGGATTCCACTCTACCATAAAGGTCTGATTGGTGGAGTGCTGCAGAGATGATTGTCCTTCTGGAAGGTTCTCCCATCTCTACAGATGGAAATTTGGGGCCATGCATTACCATGCTAAAAGAGGAGGTGATGGCGGCAGATGAATGGCATAACATTGGGCCTCAGGATTTCGTTGGTTCGATGGTTCGATTGTGTTCGTTATCTGTAGCCATTGCCTACCCATACCATAACCCCATCGCCACCATTGGGCACTTTGTTCACAACGTTGGCATTAAGCAAACCGCTCATGAACTCTGGAGCTCTGTCAGACTGACCATCGGGTTCTTGGTCACTTCACTGACCAAGACCCTTCTTGTTAACGAACTCTAATGTTTCCAACAATTGTTTACAAACAGATTATTTCACTTATAATTCACTGTATCACAATTCCAGTGGGTCAGAAGTTTACATACACTAAGTTAACTGTGCATTTAAACAGCTTGGAAACTTCCAGAAAATAATGTCATGGCTTTAGAAGCTTCTGATAGGCTAATTGACATAATTTGAGTCAATTGGAGGTGTACCTGTGGATGTATTTCAAGGCCTACCTTCAAACTCAGTGCCTCTTTGCTTGACAGCATGGGAAAATCAAAAGAAATCAGCCAAGATCTCAGAAAATAAACTGGAAATCTCCACAAGTCTGGTTCATCCATGGGAGCAGTTTCCAAACGCCTGAAGGTACCACGTTCAGCTGTACAAACAATAGTACTCAAGTATAAACACCATGGGACCACGCAGCCATCATACCGCTCAGGAAGAATACGCGTTCTGTCTCCTAGAGGTGAACGTACTTTGGTGCGAAAGGTGCAAATCAATCCCAGAACAACAGCAAAGGACCTTGTGAAGATGCTGGAGGGCACAGGTACAAAAGTATTTATATCCACAGTAAAACGTGTCCTATATCGACATAACCTGAAAGGCCGCTCAGCAAGGAAGAAGCCACTGCTCCAAAACCGCCATAAAAAAAGCCAGACTACGTTTTGCAACTGAACATGGGGACAAAAGATCATACTTTTTGGAGAAATGTCCTCTGGTCTGATGAAACAAAAATAGAACTGTTTGGCCATAATGTCCATCGTTATGTTTGGAGGAAAAAGGGGGAGGCTTGCAAGCTGAAGAACACCATCCCAACCGTGAAGCACAGGGGTGGCAGCATCAGATTGTTGGGGTGCTTTGCTGCAGAAGGGACTAGTGCACTTCACAAAACACACTACTCAAAAAAATAAAGGGAACACTTAAACAACACAATGTAACTCCAAGTCAATCACACTTCTGTGAAATCAAACTGTCCACTTAGGAAGTAACACTGATTGACAATAAATTTCACATGCTGTTGTGCAAATGGAATAGACAACAGGTGGGAATTATATGCAATTAGCAAGACACCCCAATAAAGGAGTGGTTCTGCAGGTGGTAACCACAGACCACTTCTCAGTTCCTATGCTTCCTGGCTGATGTTTTGGTCACTTTTGAATGCTGGCTGTGCTTTCACTCTAGTGGTAGCATGAGACGGAGTCTACAACCCACACAAGTGGCTCAGGTAGTGCAGCTCATCCAGGATGGCACATCAATGCGAGCTGTGGCAAGAAGGTTTGTTGTGTCTGCCAGCGTAGTGTCCAGAGCATGGAGGCACTACCAGGAGACAGGCCAGTACATCAGGAGACGTGGATGAGGCCGTAGGAGGGCAACAACCCAGCAGCAGGACCGCTAACTCCGCCTTTGTGCAAGGAGGTGCAGGAGAAGCACTGCCAGAGCCCTGCAAAATGACCTCCAGCAGGCCACAAATGTGCATGTGTCTGCTCAAACGGTCAGAAACAGACTCCATGAGGGTGGTATGAGGGCCCGACGTCCACAGGTGGGGGTTGTGCTTACAGCCCAACACCGTGCAGGACGTTTGGCATTTGCCAGAGAACACCAAGATTGGCAAATTCGCCACTGGCACCCTGTGCTCTTCACAGATGAAAGCAGGTCAGTCATGGTGTGGGGTGGCATTTCTTTGGGGGGCCGCACAGCCCTCCATGTGCTCGCCAGAGGTAGCCTGACTGCCATTAGGTACCGAGATGAGATCCTCAGACCCCTTGTGAGACCATATGCTGGTGCGGTTGGCCCTGGGTTCCTCCTAATGCAAGACAATGCTAGACCTCATGTGGCTGGAGTGTGTCAGCAGTTCCTGCAAGAGGAAGGCATTGATGCTATGGACTGGCCCGCCAGTTCCCCAGACCTGAATCCAATTGAGCACATCTGGGACATCATGTCTCGCTCCATCCACCAAACACCACGTTGCACCACAGACTGTCCAGGAGTTGGCGGATGCTTTAGTCCAGGTCTGGGAGGAGATCCCTCAGGAGACCATCCGCCACCTCATCAGGAGCATGCCCAGGCGTTGTAGGGAGGTCATACAGGCACGTGGAGGCCACACACACTACTGAGCCTCATTTTGACTTGTTTTAAGGACATTACATCAAAGTTGGATCAGCCTGTAGTGTGGTTTTCCACTTTAATTTTGAGTGTGACTCCAAATCCAGACCTCCATGGGTTGATAAATTGGATTTCCATTGATTATTTTTGTGTGATTTTGTTGTCAGCACATTCAACTATGTAAAGAAAAAAATATTTAATAAGATTATTTCATTTATTCAGATCTAGGATGTGTTATTTTAGTGTTCCCTTTATTTTTTTGAGCAGTGTATATATACACTACCAGTCAAGAGTTTGGATACACCTGCTCATTCAAGGGTTTTTCTTTATTTTTCTATTTTCTACATTGTAGATTAATAGTGAAGACATCAAAACTATAAAATAAAACATGGATTCATGTGCTCAGCATATGTGGGAACTGTCACGTTCGTCATAAAGATGGGACCAAGGCGCAGCGGGAATGTCTTTATTGTTTAGAAAACCAAAATAAACAGTCCTGTGATACATACAGCTACACACGGAACAACTACCCACAAAAACCCATGAAAAAACACCCCTACTAAATAGGACCTTCAATTAGAGGCAACGAGGAACAGCTGTCTCCAATTGAAGGTCAACCCAAAAAACTAAACATAGAAATAGAAAGACTAGAATGAACATAGATATAACTAACATAGAACATTAACCAAAAACCCCGAAACACATAAAACAAACACCCCCTGCCACGTCCTGACCAAACTACAATAACAAATAACCACTTTACTGGTCAGGACATGACAGGAACTCCTTCAAGACTGTTGGAAAAGCATTCCACGTGAAGCTAGTTGAGAAAATGCCAAGTGTGTGCAATGCTCTCATCAAGGCAATGGATGGCTATTTTGAAGAATCTCAAATTAAAAATACATTTTGATTTCTTTTACATGTTTTTGGTTACTACATGATTCCATATGTGTTATTTCACAGTTTTGATGTCTTCACTGTTATTCTACAATGTAGAAAAACCTTTGAATGAGTAGGTGTCCAAACTTTTGACTGGTACTGTATATACAGAAAACCAGTCAGTATCTGGTGACCACCATTTGCCTCATGCGGTCCTTCGCATAGAGTTGATCAAGCTGTTGATTGTGGCCTGTGGAATGTTGTCCCACTCCTCTTAAATGGCTGTGTGAAGTTGCTGAATATGGAACACGGAACACGGAAATGGAACACGCTGTCATACACGTCAATCCAGAGCATCCCAAACATGCTCAGTGGGTGACATGTCTGAGTATGCAGGCCATCGAAGAACTGGGACCTTTTCAGCTTCCAGGAATTGTGTACACATCCTTGTGACATGGGGTCATGCATTATCATGCTGAAACATGAGGTGATGGCGGCAGATGAATGGCACGACATTGGGCCTCAGGATTTCATCATGGTGTCTCAGTGCCTTCAAATTGCCATCAATAAAATGCAATTGTGTTCGTTATCTGTAGCCATTGCTTGCCCATACCATAACCCCACCGCCACCATTGGGCACTTTGTTCACAACGTTGGCATCAGCAAACCACTCACCCATACAACGCCATACACGAGTCTGCTGTTATGAGGCCGGTTGGATATTTCAGAATTTCTTTATTTTGGGGATTGTCAGGTATTGTGTGTATTGTTAGGTATTACTTCACTGTTGGAGATAGAAATATAAGCATGTTGCTGCACCTGCGACAAATAACATTTGATTTGATTTAGATTATGTATCTCTTATTGGCTTCTCAGTGTGAGATTACCTGACAAAAGGCATCTCAGCCCAGATTCAAACATGGTAATTACCTTAACGATGAAAATACAACAATTCGAGAGGTAATTTATTCTCTGTGCTGCAGAGATCACAGAGAGACAAAGATCAGAACGCTGATGATTAATCCACAGATTAAAAGGGAAACCTATTTAGTTTAGTTAGTAATCTTTAATTAATCTCTCCTCGTTTTGTCTTTCAAGCATCCACGTGGGGCTGTATGTTCCTGATATCCAATAAGGAGGGGACGTGCAGCCCGTGGAGCATCTCAAATAGAACCAAGTTCTATTTTAGCCTTTGGCTACGCAGATGTTCGTTCACGCGTGTGAGAGGTGTAGCAAAATGATTGAATAACGTGTACATTTATTTTCCAACGCTTGTGCACGCAACGTGGCCGGTGAGGTTCGCATGTGAGTCTCAAGTCTTTAACACAAAGGCAATAATTCAGTGTTCACACGCAATGTTCAGTTCTCTAGGAAATCAATGTATCTCAAAAGGCACAGCAAATCTTAAAAGTAGGCACGGCAAACTTCACACAATAATTTGAGTATGGATAAATATCAATGGTCTCAGATAAGTAAACAGTAAAACACAAGAAATATCTTTGCTGCCTGTCTCCAAGTCCCACACAGTCACAAAACAAATTGAACTCAGAATACTGACAATTAGCACTTTCAACTACACAGAGACTGAAAAGAGATAGGTCCTGGTAGTACAATTGTGAATCCACCTCCACCTATGATAACAGATGGAGGTGCTGTCACAATCACACCTGCAATCAATTAACACAAACACAGACGGAGCGTTCCTATGACCAGGCGGTGCTGACGCATGCCAGATCTTACTATCCGGTGCTCAACAGCACAGTCGATGACGTGGCACGCAACCATTGGTTGACGCATGCAACATCTGAGCAGGGGAGGGCAACCAGAAACAATCTGTTCAAATTGACTAATAGAAAGCTCACGGTTCACGATCACATTCCTACTGTATATCATGTAATAGAGGCACCTCCACCCTGTTACACACGCACAGATACGCTCACTCCCCCCCCCCACCCCCCACACATTAAGTAATTGTGATAGACAGTGACTCCCGATAGGTTATTCATTTAATAAGACATTCTATGATGATGTAAGCTCTGCCCTAATGAATGTGCTCATTGTCACCTCTGGGTCATCATGGCAAATGGCCTGATACAATTCTCAAGTGCAAGGCAGCCCTTCCTGTTGAGGGGGAAAAATGTATCTCTCTTTCTAACTGTAACCAGTGAATTGACCACATAAATGTGTTTTAGAAGAAGACTCTTTCATCCATGTTTGGAATCTATCTGAAACGTGTCCACTGAAGAGAACTCTGATGCTATCTATATGGATGTATGATCTCTGTGGTAATTTGTATCTGTACAAGGGGAACTCTAACTACTCTATGCAAAGGGTGTTTATTATCTTTATTGTCATCTCCCACACAAGCCTTTAGATGCTGGTGACATCCTGTGGAGATTGGGCCTGTGTGATCAGGTTACTGTAACTTGGTATTGTTTGATTGGTCTATGGTTGTTGGTTTTGGTTTGAAAGAGTCACAAATGTTATGAATATAATTACAGTAAATGCCTTTGTTCTGCCTCTTATTGTGTATCCTGTCCATGAAGAACGGTTGTATGATCAATTCTAATTCCCTAGGCTACTAGGCCTCTGGCCTAGTTGGCATATCTTTGTTCATTCTTTGGCTTTTAACTGTAAGTTTTGTATGCCTAGATTGTGAATGCTATGTTGATGTCAGTATTGTCTTGTAACTTGCACTTTATGCCTTGTACAATGTAATTAAATATCTGTCACGTCCTGGCCAGTATATAACGTCCTGGCTACCATCAAGCCCCTGCACAGCCCAGTCTGCCCTGTACGAGCACTCCGCTCGTGCAGGGCTACTAGTTCCATCGAGCCAAGGCGGGTTGTGCAGGAGGTAAGATCTAGACCGGCTGTGCGCCTCCATAGCCCTGGGTTTCCAGCTCCTGTCTCTCGTGCGGACCCGGAAGTGCGTCCACCCAGTCCAACTCGTCCTGTTCCCGCTCCCCGCACTAAACGGCAAGTGCGTAAACCCAGCCTCGCCAGTCAACAGTCGTCGGAGCTGCCCGCCAGTCAACAGTCGTCGGAGCTGCCCGCCAGTCAACAGTCGTCGGAGCTGCCCGCCAGTCAACAGTCGTCGGAGCTGCCCGCCAGTCAACAGTCGTCGGAGCTGCCCGCCAGTCAACAGTCGTCGGAGCTGCCCGCCAGTCAACAGTCGTCGGAGCTGCCCGCCAGTCAACAGTCGTCGGAGCTGCCCGCCAGTCAACAGTCGTCGGAGCTGCCCGCCAGTCAACAGTCGTCGGAGCTGCCCGCCAGTCAACAGTCGTCGGAGCTGCCCGTCAGTCAACAGTCGCCGGAGTGGTCAGACTGCGCTGAACTGCCGGAGTGGTCAGACTGCGCTGAACTGCCGGAGTGGCCAGACTGCGCTGAACTGCCGGAGTGGCCAGACTGCGCTGAACTGCCGGAGTGGCCAGACTGCGCTGAACTGCCGGAGTGGCCAGACTGCGCTGAACTGCCGGAGTGGCCAGACTGCCCTGAACTGCCGGAGTGGCCAGACTGCCCTGAACTGCCGGAGTGGCCAGTCTGCCCTGAACTGCCGGAGTGGCCAGTCTGCCCTGAACTGCCGGAGTGGCCAGTCTGCCCTGAACTGCCGGAGTGGCCAGTCTGCCCTGAACTGCCGGAGTGGCCAGTCTGCCCTGAACTGCCGGAGTGGCCAGTCTGCCCTGAACTGCCGGAGTGGCCAGTCTGCCCTGAACTGCCGGAGTGGCCAGACTGCCCTGAACTGCCGGAGTGGCCAGACTGCCCTGAACTGCCGGAGTGGCCAGACTGCCCTGAACTGCCGGAGTGGCCAGACTGCCCTGAACTGCCGGAGTGGCCAGACTGCCCTGAACTGCCGGAGTGGCCAGTCTGCCCTGACCTGCCGGAGTGGCCAGTCTGCCCTGACCTGCCGGAGTGGCCAGTCTGCCCTGACCTGCCGGAGTGGCCAGTCTGCCCTGACCTGCCGGAGTGGCCAGTCTGCCCTGACCTGCCGGAGTGGCCAGTCTGCCCTGACCTGCCGGAGTGGCCAGTCTGCCCTGACCTGCCGGAGTGGCCAGTCTGCCCTGACCTGCCGGAGTGGCCAGACTGCCCTGACCTGCCGGAGTGGCCAGACTGCCCTGACCGTCCCGAGTGGCCAGACTGCCCTGACCGTCCCGAGTTGCCAGACTGCCCTGACCGTCCCGAGTTGCCAGACTGCCCTGACCGTCCCGAGTTGCCAGACTGCCCTGACCGTCCCGAGCTGACAGACTGCCCTGACCGTCCCGAGCTGACAGACTGCCCAGACCGCCCCGAGCTGACAGACTGCCCAGACCGCCCCGAGCTGACAGACTGCCCCGAGCTGACAGACTGCCCAGACTGCCCCGAACCGCCAGACTGCCCAGACTGCCTGGAACGGCCAGAACCTGAGCCGCCTCCAATATAGGTGGGTTGGGGAGGGGGGGTGTAGCACAGTGCCGTCGTTGACGGCAGCCACCCTCCCTTCCCTCCCTTTAGAAAGGGGGAATTTTTCTTTTGGGTATTGTTTGGGGGTATTTATATTTTTTTTGTGTTAAGGTGCTTCTGGGGTAGCACCTTTAAGGGGGGGGTACTGTCACGTCCTGGCCAGTATATAAGGTTAATTGTTTTGTAGTTTGGTCAGGGCGTGACAGAGGGTATTTGTTTTATGTGGTTCGGGGTGGTGTGTTTGTGTAAAGGGTGTTTGATTTAGTATGTCCGGGTTTTGGTTTATGTCTAGGTAGTTCTATGTGGAGTCTAGTATGTCTGTTTCTATGTCTGGTGAATTGGTGTTGGGACTCTCAGTTGAAGGCAGGTGTTTTCTATCTGCCTTTGATTGAGAGTCTCATAAATGAGGGTGTGTTTGTGTTTGTGTTTTGTGGGTGATTGTTCTGTGTTCAGCCCTAGGCTTTACCAGACTGTTTGTTGTTCGTTCATTTGCGTGTTTTGTTGTTTTGGAGTGTCCGTTTGAAAGGTAATAAATCTAAAAATGAGTATACACGTACCTGCTGCATTTTGGTCCTCATTCACCAACGACAACCGTGACAATATCTGACACTGATATAAACAATTCTTAGTTCTTTCTGGACAATTACTGTAAGTCAACTGTAGTTTCTTGCATATTGCTAAATCATTTTTATGGAGTCAGATAAACATTTGAATAAGCTAATTGCATAGTCTTATTACGGTTTGCATGTGAGGTATGTATAATCTACAGTACATGATTTAATATTACCCCACTAAAATGATGTCAATAATTGCTCAGTAAAACTGCTTTTTTTATCCTAGTCAGTTAAACCTCACTAAAATCAACCTCAACATGCTTACTGTGGCTCTAACAGTCCCTCGGGAATATGAAAAAGCCAAGTCCTGGGGCCCTCATTGGGTTATATCTCATTATTGTGGTTTGGGCTCCTAAATTACTCAGTAAGAGACCTACAGTACCTTTCAATCCGCCCAGATAAACCTGGAAAGGTGACGTTAACTTAACAAGTAGGTGTTTTTCATGGTCATGTGGATACACTTAAAGAAAAAAAACTGGAAAAAGAAGACTGCGTGTGACACATGTAGTTACTCAACACTTCATGTTCTCAAAGTACTTTTCTTTACTGAAAGAATAGCCAAGCCTAATTTCACCATGTTTTGTTCCTTTTATATGCATAATAGTTTTCGATAACTCAGTGTACTTTACCTTGTCTTTACTCTTCCTTGCGTGTGTCTGTGTGTTTGCGTGCATGCATGTGTTTTGGCATGCTTGCGTTTGCACAGTAGTTACGCAGTGTACTTTACCTTGTCCTTACTCCTCCTTTGTGCATCATTTTGCTTAGCCTTGTGAGTCCAATAGACTTTCTTGCCTGTGTGTGCGTGCGGGCGTGCTGGTGTGCGTGCATGCCTACGTGTGTGTGTTCTCTATCTCTGTTGAACCCGGTCATTAGTTTCAGTGTGGGCCAGCTGTGTGGTCTGGCCCAGGTACACATGGCTCAGGTGGTGTTTGTTCAACCTTGATATTCAGCCCAGGCCACAGGGATGTGTGTGTGTGTGTGTGTGTGTGTGTGTGTGTGTGTGTGTGTGTGTGTGTGTGTGTGTGTGTGTGTGTGTGTGTGTGTGTGTGTGTGTGTGTGCATAAAGAAGACATCATGCCATACGGGGCACAAGAGCACGTGCCCCCCCAGATTTGTCCTGTTTTAAACAATTTATTTCAGATGTTAAATTAAGTACTCAACAAAGCCCACATTTCATCATAACTTTTATAAGATCTGTCAGCTATATTTTAGGGAGGGGGCACACTGAACAGTACCTATCCTGTAACTCCCGTTAATGGCATCAAAAATCTTTGGTTAAATTACATTATCTGGTGTAACAATCTGTAGCTAAAATAACTGGTGATCAACAGATGATGGGAGAGATGGTCATGATGAAACTACAGCTCAGGGAACACTTGTACAGCTGTGGGAGGAGTGTTGTTATAATCGAACTGCCATTCAGCTCCTCTTGAGTCATCTTCTGCTTGAAATCCAACGTAATGTTCAATCCATCAAGATGGATACAGTTCACAGGATACAGTTCTGCTATAATGACACACGCAGGCAAAGGTATCCTGTTTCTCTCCAAGAATCCTCTCCAGGACGAAGCCCAGGCACCACATTATTGTCCATAAGACAAAAAAAGATCATAAATTATACTCCACTGCACAGTTTGAAGGACAGTTGAACTGTGCCAGCATAACAATATTAGAGTAGACTTGAACATGCGTACATGTGCACAGGCACAGAGATACATTTACAACATCCTCTAGCCTAATAGAAAGAAATATGGCATAACCCTCAACCTTTGCACAGTTACCAGACTGTTCAAATGAGCTTAGGTAGGTAGGCAGACAGAATCTAGTTACAGCCATGTCTAACAGGCAAGCTTAGGCAAATATTTTAATAGTAAAACCAGCTTATCAGTTTTACAACAGTTAAATTGTTGCATTATTGTTTCTGCTCACTGTTAGCTACTAAACTTAGCAATAGTTGTTATTTACATCTGTTTGGAATCCTATCTTGCCTATAATTTTGTGATTTTGAAGAGCATCTACGGTCATAATCATAACCAGTGTCAACCCTCGACAATTATGTGACATAGCTAGCTAGTAAAACAATTTACAGTTGCTAATGTTACACGTTTGCTAAAAAGTTATAAATGCGAGGACTGGCGCATAGTAACAAGTTAGCAGGTGCCAGGCTAACTAGCTAGCCAACTCCAGTCATGTGCTATCATCTGCTGGTAAAGCTAGCTTTAGGTGGCTGGTTGTAACGTTATAGTTAGCTATTTAGTAGTCATATCTACGACTAAAAAGAGAAGAGGTATTACAATCAAGATACAATACATCTCCGATTGCAAAACATCTTCTATTTTTTGTCATAGACATGGCTACCAGCAGTTGTTTAGCTAACTTAGCTAGCTAGACTAAAACAACTTTCTATCGCTGTATTCAAACGTAAAACCTTTGGAATCAGAGGCAGATGCTTACACCCATCCAACATCCCCATCCACAACACCCTAGCAAAACCGAAACCTACTTGAAGTTAACCGTGCTCACTGTTGCCCCTAGTGGCCGGTTTCCACATCATCTCCCAACGTCCTCAGACATGGATGGATGTCAAATACTGACTTGTATCATGGGTGATCTGGCTGAATATAGTCTACACACGCACCTGATTTCACAAGCCCTATAGGAGAGGTAAGGCTACTGAACTTGAAGCAGCAAAAAGCGGACACGTACACTTTCTCTTGAGCTACGTCTTGCAGATAGGATATAGCCTACCTTTTAGGAGCGGGACGATTTGCAGGCAGAGACAAATAAATGGACAATCAATATTTATTGAAAAGAAAAGGCGCAACGTTCGCTCACTATGGTATGAGAGTGTAGCGCCTTTTCAATTATGATCGATTTTTTTGATTGCACCTCTACTCACGTTGGTTGAGTTAATTTCCTTGGAAAGATAACTGCCACAAGATTCTCTGCCCATGCATAGTTAGCAGCCTACTCTATTTCACTGAGGCAGTACATATAGGCTCACTTGATATTGCAGGCCCTACTAGGAGACGAGAGGTAGGCTACTTAACTTGAAGCAGCGAATGCTGAGAGTGTGTCAATAATGCGACAAAGATGTGTTTTTAATACAATAGTTAGGCTAACGCATACAAAGCAGAAAGACAACCGTTTCCTAATAATCTGCACGACAAACATATCATTTAATCATAAAGTCTGTCTGACCGCCAGCTCCCATCCGCAGCATGAAAAATGCCTCTGCTTGCTCTAGACCCACTGCTTTTCTTCTGTGTGCTGAACAGCTCTGGGCCAACCTCACATTCACCATAGCTCTTATGTTAGCCTACTCTCAGAACACAGCTACAGAAATAGTGTCTATTTGACAGTTGTTTCACCTCTCTACTCTGAATGTGGATGGTGGGCGCCGAGGCGGACACAACACCTGCACTCTTGCCAGTGATGTGGTGGTTGATTGTGAGAAAAGGAGGAGAGAGGAAGTAAGGGAAAGGGGATACCTAGTCAAGAGGGAGAGCAAGAGGAGAGGAAGGGACGGAATGTTAGCTCGTTTGTAATCCTTTGAACATTGGATGCTGATCCAAAACTCAACTGATCTACAATACCTAGATACCACTCTCTCTGTGTGTGTGTGTGTGTGCGCGCGCGCGTGTGTGTGTGTGTGCGTGTGTGCGCGTGCGCGCGTCTGTGCGTGTGCGTCACCTAGTGCCGTTCGCTCAGTCAAAGGGACCCACTAACTATACCACTAGCATTTAGCCGTTAGCCACCCAGCCACAGCACCAACGCTCAGTCATTGCCCCGTTAGTACAACCAAAGCTACTTATTAATTCATTTATTTGGGTGCTGGGGGCAGCAAGGCCACAGTGATATAGAACAGGGAGCGTTTTAATCAAACCCCAGAGTTGAACAGAGCAGTGTAGAGCTGTCTGACTGATGTGCAGCGACGCATGTTTGTTTATCCAGGGTGCAGCTGCCAGAGAGCGAGGTGACAAGGGAATTTTTCTTTTTCTCTCACTCTCTCTCTCTCATTTTTGGTCTCTCTCCCTCTCTCTGCTCTGCCTTTCTCTCTCTCTATCTCTCTCGCTCACTCTCCCCCTCACTCTCTCTTCGTTTATGCACAGAGAACACTGCTCCACAAAAAGAAGAAGAGTGAGGAGGATCTTTATCTTTTTCCTAACGAGATCTAAAGTGCTGGGGTTGTAATTAGGGGCTGTCTGGAAAGAGGGCAATTAAGTGTACGGTTTGGGTGTCCCCCAGGGTTCTCTCAATGGGACGAATTAGAAAACGGGTGCAAAAAGATTGATGAGTTCAATGTTTTCCAAATGAGGAGCCTTATACACATAATTACAGTGCGGAAATGAATGGATCATCATGATACAAACTCAGGCGAGAGCACCCTTGCTAATTGCCCATCAAACGCCAAGGCTGCAGTGTCAGCCACACAACCATCTGCAGTACAGGAGCTAGCTACTCACTGTGTAATAAAAAAATCCTATGCAGCTTAGATTAATGTGATCCATCTTCCTTTTGTCCAGGCTCATTATTCTATATTCACATTCTAACCCTGGTTATCTACTCCTAGTCCTGCACTCAACATTCATTCAGGAAGTCAGATGTACAAGGACATTACAGACAGGACTTCTAGAGGCCTTAACACGTCCGACGTTAAACGCTGCTCTAATGTAATGTGTTCCACGGAAAGTCCCCCAAGTGCTCTTTCCATCTCTGTATCTGTCTCTTTCTCTACCTCTCTCTCTCTCTCTCTGTCTTCCTCTCTCTCTTTTCTCTCTGTGTAAGCGTGCAGTACAGTGCAGGGAAGTGAGGAGAAAGTGATGGATTATTCCCACCACTGTACTGCTCCACTGTAGAACTATATTAGAGTTCTTGGCACCGGTATATAGGTTTATGATATACTTTGTTTTATTTATTTTTACATGTGACAATTTTCCAGTAAAAATTCAATAAATGTTTCAAAACTTTCTATCGATAGCTGATATTTTTGCCATTATTTGAATGTATCTCTCCTCTGTTGGTTGGCTTTCTGCTTAATCTATCTCTGTGGGTAAGGGACTAGTTATAGCGTTACAGCATTACAGATTTACCGAGTTACAGTGTTACAAGGTTAGCAATGTTACAGCATTACAGTATTAAAACTTTATAGTGTGACAGTATTACAACGTCACAATGTTACGGCATTACATTGTTACAACGTTACAGTGTTACAATATTTCAGTATTACGGCATTACAGTATTAAGTTAGGGTTGTTTTTATATCAGTTTAATATTGCAGATAGATTTGGGGTTCTATCAGTTTAATTGTTTGTATAATTTCTAATCCCCCTTATTTGTATTTTTGTGTATGGAAATGTTTTCCCTAACCCCCAACCCCCCTCCCCTGATTGGAGTAAACTAAAGGAAAACAATACTTCTACTGCTACTTACGGCTATTTTCGCTCACATGTACAGTACATGTAGTTAAATAATTATACACATTTTCCTAATTTCCTTTCCCTGCAGGTGTTGGATTTTCACCCACAGTGGCCAATCCACCATTCATTTTAACTCCAACCCACAACCCACTGATTAACCCATCTTTCCCAGTATAATACCATTTAGCTATTTCTTTTTGCAATACATCCCTCCATTTTAAAATGATGTCTTACGAGCAGTGTTGTGTTCGAGACCACCTAAGGCGAGACCGATTCAAGACCAAGACCGGAGCAAATCAAGTCCAAGTCAATACCAAGACTGGAGGGAGGGCAAGAACGAGTCAAGCTCGAGACTGGGAGGGGGATAAGTGGTCCGAGACCGAGACAAGACCGAGACAAGAAAAATGCAATTCCAATTCAAGACCATTATTGTAATTTTGTCAAATTACCACAAGGGTTCAAAACGTCCAGTATTTCTGTGGTCATATTTCAGAACAGCATATGGATTCTTTAGATATTCAGAATAGTGAATAAATGCATGCTGAGGGAAAATAGAGCCACTCTACAATTTGTTACTAACCCAAACAAAGTGGGAAACAATGGGCCTTCCACGCCTTCAGAGAAGGGCTAAGGATTTATAAAAAAAATAATTCGAATAATAGAATTAGAATTAGAATTATATTATTATTTTCAATGATGTTCTGATTTAATCTTTTCTGTTTTTGTTGGAAAGGAAAGGGTTAACACTGAAGAGAAAAAAAGATCCAATCAGCATTTTTCTTTGCTAGTCTCTGGGGAGATAAATCTAGCTAGCTAAATCAGCCATTGGCTAGGCCATCAGAAGGTAAATAAAGGAATCTGCCTTCCAACTGTATCATGGCAAAAATTTGGAGTGACAGTGGAATCAACCAATCACATTTTGACTTAATGGGTGGGACTGTTTTTACAAAATCTTTTAGAAACTCTGCCTTCTTGAAGGCCAGCAGGTCACTGCGCAATAGCGAGCAGTGGTTTTCACATGGTCTAGCTAGCTAGCTTTTGTCGTCGGCTAGTTTGCAGCGTTAACTTCTTGTCAAAAGTTATTATTGAAAAGAGAGAAGCTAAGTTTCAAATTATCATCATCTGGGGAGTGGAACTGTGTTTTTCATTGCAGCAGGCTTGTTATTGTTAGTCATCTCTTTGAAAACAACTTATGTGTATGAAACATTGTTGCATTTAAAGTGGAACTGACCGCATTTCATTTTAGCAACATTAAATCTTATTCAAATCTGTTCATGTACAACCCCAGGAAGAAAATTAAGCTTTTTTAAACATTTTCTGACAAGCGACCACTTAGGTCATTTTCATGTTTTCATAAATTCTTAGAATGTTTGGGAATTACGTGTACTAAGGCATTTGTTAAAATGCTATAGCAATATAGAGTGGGAAAACGACCGTGCATTTGGACAATTAATAGACACTGCAGTAAATAAAACCGAATAAAAACATCTGTCTTGTCCAGGACCGGAGTCTACACAGACCGGTGCGCTATAGCCAATCAAAATTACAGTAAGCCTTTATACAAACAAGCCATTTTCCACACAGACCTGCATCATTCACTTTGAATTGGACTGTGTTTACAGGCAGTTGCAACAGCGCAACTTTAGATCATTGGAATATACTTGCCAAAAGCCACAAAATACACAAATGAATTTCTGCAAATACACTGCATTCGGAAAGTATTCAGACCCCTTGACTTTTACCACATTTTGTTACATTACAGTTTAATTCTACAATTGATTTTATTATTTTCTTCCCTCATCAATCTACCTACATAATGACAAAGTGAAAATAGGTTAAAAAAAAATGCAAATGTGTATGAATATGTATGAATATCTTATTTACATAGATATTCAGACCCTTTGCTATGAGACTCGAAATTGAGTTTAGGTGCATCCTGCTTCCATTAAACATCCTTGAGATGTTTCTACAACTTGATTGGAGCCCACCAGTGGTAAATTCAATTGATTGGACATGATTTAGAAAGGCACACACCTGTCTATATAAGGTTCCACAGTTGAAAGCCATGAGGTTAAAGGAATTGTCCGTAAAGCTCCGAGACAGGATTGTGTCGAGGTACCGATCTGGGGAAGGGTACCAAAACATTTCTGCAGCATTGAAGATCCCCAAGAACACAGTGGCCTCCATCATTCTTAAATGGAAGAAGTTTGGAACCACCAAGACTCTTCCTAGAGCTGGCCGGCCAGCCAAACTGAGCAATCGAGGGAGAAGGGCCTTGGTGAGGGAGGTGACCAAGAACCTGATGGTGACTCTGACGGAGCTCCAGAGTTCCTCTGTGAAGATGGGAGAACCTTCCAGAAGGACAACCATCTCTGCAGCACTCCTCCAATCATGCCTTTATATTAGAGTGGCCAGACGGAAGCCACTCCTCAGTAAAAGCAACATGACAGCACACTTGGAGTTTGCCAAAAGTCACCGAAAGGACTCTCAGAACATGAGAAACAAGATTCTCTGGTCTGATGAAACCAAGATTGAACACTTTGGTGTTAATGCCTAGTGTCATGTCTGGAAGAAACCTGGCACCATCCATTGAAGTATGGTGGTTTTGTTGGAAAGGAAAGGGTTAACAAAAAAAGATCCAATCAGGAATTTTCTTTGCTGGTCTCTGGGGACATAAATCTAGCTAGCTAAATCAGCCATCAGCCAGCCAGAAGGTAGATAAAGGCATCTGCCATTCAACTGTATCAGGGCAAAATTTTGGGGTGACAGTGGAATAAATCTAGCAACTGCAGCAGGTTCACCTTCCAACAGGACAACGCAGCCAAGACAACGCAGCAGTGGCTTCGGGACAAGGCTCTGAATGTCGTTGAGTGGTCCAGCCAGAGCCCAGACTTCAAACCGATCAAACCTCTCTGGAGAGACTTGAAAATAGCTGTGAATTGACGCTCCCCATCCAACCTGACATGAATTGAGAGGATCTGCAGAGAAAAATGGGAGAAACTCCCCAAATAAAGGTGTGCCAAGCTTGTAGCATCATGCACAAGAAGACTCGGGCTATAATTGCTTCCAAAGGTTTTTCAACAAATTACTGAGTAAAGGGTCTGAATACTTATATAAATGTGATATTTCAGTTTTGTATTTTTAATACATTTGCAAACATTTCTAAAATACTGTTTTTGCTTTGTCATTATGTGCTATTGTGTGTAGATTGACGAAGGGGGAAAAACATTTTAATCCATTTTAGAATAAGACTGTAACATAACAAAATGTGGAAAATGTCAAGGGGTCTGAAAACTTTCTGAATGCACCATATGTAAACACCACGGGAGTCCTCTTACATTTGGGAACTTTACAGTCCTATTGATCAAACAATCATGAACAACAACAAGATTAACAACTAATGCTAGCCAGAGCAAGATGAGCTAAAATCGAACAAATTGACATTAGATAAACCCTCTCAAACTTTTTTCAGCTAGCTCTGATAAACAACGGGGAATTGTAGCCTCCTCATCCTTCTGCAGCTTGCCTGCCAATGTATGCATATCCCAACCAAGCACCCAAACTAACTGGCTAAAGTTGTCTAACTTGCTAGTTAGCTACTTCTAGAAAAATTAGAGAACACCTCACTTTGACCATTTTACTCGCCGTAGCAGAGCTGGTTAGGCTTTTTACATGTTATCTAGAGCTTTCTTGACTAACTATTACTTTTTAGCCTACATTTACTGATACCAGTCATATTCAGCGGATGTTGCGCGCTCATAAATTCATGAGATGTTCTGCGCTCTGGCACATTCAGACGAGAGTACTCTGAAGTCTGAGTAGATAGCCAGAGTGAATTTGCGAACACAAGATATATGCTAACTGGGTAACAGTCATCCAAGTTCTTGCTAGCTAACCAAATGACACCTGCATCTCTAGCTGTGTATGGCCACCAAAAAAGGATATGAGAGGAAGAAGTCAGTCACTTACCCACTCCTCCAATGGCATAACAAGACATCCAGCTAGCTAGCTAGCTAGCTGCTAACGTTATCAACATTCCCAGTTTTAGTTAAATTTGTCTGTTTTTGTCCAGAATATTGAGTCATTGAAAATGAAACAGTGCATCCCGAATGGAGGCAGCAAACAATATACCAGGCCAGCTGTCATTTACAACCTGATAGCAATATTTGTTGGACTGCCAGGAAATGTATTGGTTAATTATATTAATCATAAATTGAACTCTATCAATCTATTCTGCCAACAATGACTAAGTGTACGTTATGGAACGTTGATTCAAATAGAACCTGTTTTTAAAACCTCTAATGAAGTTGGTTTTATAGCATAAACTGTGTTTGACTGATATTATCATTGTCTGTTTGTTTCATATCTGCAAAGTAGTTAAAACGCTGTCAGTTTCACTTTAAACTGTTTTTGTATTGGGACCTACTGGCTTATTATGTCAGAGTTTATGGACTGCTTATCGTTTAACATCATGCTGTGTGTGACTGCTGTTTTTCCCATCGGCCCTATGCAGTGGTGTAGTGGTGCTTGGAGAAGTGGGTATACTCTACTGTAATTTTGCCAAAAAGTTCCCAAACGGCCCGCCCAATGAAGGAACTGCACCCTGTTTGAAAAATCCTATATTTTCCTATTGCTCTTTCAGATTTTCACTCTCAAAATCACACTTTTTTATAGAAAAAATACACACATTTGATGGTCTAAGTCCACACCAATGCTTAAACCACAATCTGATTGGGACTGGCTCCCTAGCGGGTGGGTCTGTGTCCACCCAGGCCCATCCATGTCTACACCCCTGATGCAAACAGCCAAGATGACAATTGCCCATCACAAATAGCCTACCAACCAACACTTCGGATTAAACTTTTTCAATACCTGGTTTGCAGACCCATTGTTGCCTTAGTTAGCATTTCCTAGTAGATATCATAAGTTGAAAGCTCTTTCATACCCTACCGGCTACCGATGTCCTTCTTCTATGAGCTACTCCATGACAAAACCAGTTGAGAGCTGCACACTCTTGCTGTATGCAGATGATATTCAGCAGAAACTAGGCTATGTGTGCGGCACACGTGAATATACTTCACATGCTTTGCGACAGTGTGGGCTGCTTTTGCATGATTTCTCTACTGTACTACATAATTGATAAATCGTATACCTCCACTAAACTATGCATAATTAGGGATTAAGAAGTGAGTATATGCAATGTCCATTGAAAAAAAAGTGGTTATACGGTTTCACTGGACCTTTGTGTTGTACAAAAAGTGCACTCTCCTACATGAGTGCGCTGGTATTACGGTTTCTGTCCTTTCAGAATCACAAACCTGTCAGACACTGAAGGCCTATAGGTTTGCCACTGTGCAAGCATGTCTATAATAGATAAGGCTGTTAAGATATTAATGTTTCAAGAAAGGGGTGTATATATTTTGCCTGGCGAATTGTTTTTTGCGCTGACTGAATGGAAGCTGATAATGATTAGTTTTTAACTCCGCTGGTCTCGGCTGGTCTAGGGAAGAAATGACAAGTCCTCAATATCTGTCCAAGACCGAGTCAAGACTGAGTACAAGTGTATCTGAGACAAGACCGAGACCTCAATATGTGGTCTCGAGACCAGACTCGCAACACTACAACACTGTTCATGAGGGTCTTGAACCTCCCTGTTTCTAGCATTTTTACCGATATCTCTGTAAAAAAATGAAATACTTTACCCAAAAGTATAATGATATTTCCCATTGACTGGTCATGATTTTTCCAGATCCCCTAACAACATAGTTTGCAGGTCCATCTGAACCCTGATATTATGACATAACAACCATTCCTGGACCTCACTCCAAAAGCGAGCCCACGATGCTCTATTGAATCTGTACAGGGCTGACTTTTCAATGACCAATATATTGAGCATTCTTTTTGTAGCAAGTATTTTATGTAATAGCTTGAATTGAAACAAACGGATTGATGCATCAATTGTTGTTTTGGACAGTGCATTTGGAAAGTATTCTGACCCCTTCCCTTTTTTGTTAAGTTACAGCCGTATTCTAATATGTATTAAATAAATTAAATCCTATATTCAATCTACACACAATACCCCATAATGACAAAGCGAAAACTGTTTTTTAGGAATTTTTGCAAATTTATAACAATGTAAATTGTGAAATACTTTATTTACATAAGTGTTCAGACCCTTTGCTATGAGACTCAAAATTGAGCTCAGGTGCATCCTGTTTCCATTGATCATCCTTGAGATGTTTCTACAACTTGATTGGACTCCACCTGTGGTAAATTCAATTGATGGACATGATTTGGAAAGACACACACCTGTCTATATAAGGTCCCACAGTTGACAGTGCATGTCATAGCAAAAATCAAGTCATGAGGTCGAAGAAATTGTCCGTTGAACTCCGAGACAGGATTCTGTTGAGGCACAGATCTGGGGAAGGGTACCAAAACATCTGCAGCAATGAAGGTCCCCATTAACACAGTGGCCTCCTTAAATGCAAAACGTTGGTCACCAATACTCTTCCTGAGCAATCCTGATCAAGAACCCAATGGTCACTCTGACAGAGCTCCAGAGTTCCTCTGTGGAGATGGGGGAGAACCTTCAAAACGGACCACCATCACTGCAGCACTCCACCAATCCGTTTGGAGTTTGCCAAAAGGCTTGGCATTTGGCCTGAATGCCAAGCGTCACGTCTGGAGGAAACCTATCACCATCCCTCCGGTGAAGCATGGTGGAGGCAGCATCATGCTGTGGGGATTTTTTTCAGCGGCAGGGAATGGGAGACTAGTCAGGATTGACAGGAAAGATCCTTGATGAAAACCTGCTACAGAGCGCTCAGAACCTCAGCGCTCAGAACCTCAGACTGGGGTGAAGATTCACTTTCCAACAGCGCAACAACCATAAGCACACAGCCAAGACAATGCAGGAGTGGTCTGATGCTACCTGAGCCTGATGAACCATACATTTAATACATTTTATAAGCCCTATAGTAAATACATTTTGTGAGCCCTAGCCCACAAATGCCCAAATTAATTTGCCGTTATCCAATACATAGCCTATGATATAGGCTACCGCACATTATGCACGATAGAAAAACAAAATAAGTTGATCCCAAAGGAAGATGGCGATGTGTAAATTAGATGCACATTCAGTCCTTATATTACTGTAGCATATGCTGCAGCAAATGTAGGGATCAAAATGGAAATAAGTCCCTTTTGTTGTGCAATCCAGGTCACTTTTAAAATTATTTGTGTATATTTGTATTTTTTTAACTGACAAATATAATCAATCAATCAACCCAAACTGTGCAGTGGAAATTTGATGAATGGAAAGAGACATCTGTTCCAAAACACCAGAAAGTTGAATGACATTCAGAGATTCTCAAGCCAAGCCTTCGATACTGGGTAAGCCTACAAGGTAGGGAGGGATGTGTTTTTCTGTTTGTCTAGATTGACATAGTCTACTTATAGTGGTGTTGAAAATGCAAACCATGATATTGAAGTGCCCAAAGTCAGTATCTGTTTATTGGTAGTGTGGTGCATTAGCACAGAAACCTGTTGGTGCATAATTCGTTGCATATATTTGATATAATTATAAATATGGCATCAAAATGTTAAAATCAGATTACCCCCTAACTGATCATTGTCTGCAACCGGCTCTGATCGTGAAGTAATGAAACAGGCAGGGAGGGTGAGCTCCTCTGCGGTGGTACTCGAATCCTCAACCTTCTGGCCCGTAGCCCTGCATGGCATCAACTGTGCCACATAAGCAAAGTAGATATCCACGTTTGTAAACACGGGGTCATAGGTTTGGCAAACAAGTTTGGCAAACAAGTTTCTCCATTAAGTTAACCTCAGACATCTCAGAATTCACAAAGTCAAAAACAGACTGCGCATCATACCCACTTGATACATCAAAGTAGCCCAAGAAACGTATCTGAATAAAGACCTGGTCATCCGCATACCTAACGATAACTGACAACTGCTAGAAAATGCACTGCGTCAACCTCTCTTTTAATCTCACTTTCAATGGATGATGTGATGGAAGCAATCAAATCATTCTGAATTGATTTTGACATACCAGAGAAGACAGTAGAAATGTCCATATGATCAGCAAGTAACGCATCATAACATGCAATTACCTCTGCAAGCTCCTTGTAGTTCCCCTTGTTAGTGGAACTTTCCCTCTCGTTGTGCCCTCTAAAAGCTACATCTTACATGCCCAAAATCGCAGTAGTATCAAAAGGCTGCTTTTGAACATCCCTGTTTCTTCTTACCTTCTATTTGTGTTGTGCAG
This sequence comes from Salmo trutta, assembly GCF_901001165.1. Taxonomy (NCBI): domain Eukaryota; kingdom Metazoa; phylum Chordata; class Actinopteri; order Salmoniformes; family Salmonidae; genus Salmo; species Salmo trutta. The sequence continues at coordinate 6,796,330 of NC_042991.1, forward strand.
TTTGAATATGCAGACCTTCGTCTATTACGTGATCGATGCAGCTTTTTCAAAGAAGCTTGAATCTGATGTGGGCAATGAAAGGGTTTCTTCAACAAAAAATCCACTACATTGACGTTAGCATTAGCTAGCCATTCGGGCGGAGAAAAGTGCACTCTGGTTAGCAAGGCAAATTTAAATAAATTGCACTAAACACAAAATGTAAGTTATTACACCAAGGAACCAATAATATAATCTACCTCCTCCTTCTCCTGTAGTTTGAAGAAACTCATTTGAATTGAATAATATCCCAAAAATTCTGAACTACCACTAATCACTATCTCAATCTCGTTTCGTTCTCTGCTCCTTTGATTGAATTGACAACATGTTAGTTCATACTGCAAAAGATTTTATTGGTTGGAGGATGTCCTCCGGAAGTTACCATAATTACCCTGTAGGTCTATGGAGCACGAGCCTCCTTGGTTTTGTATTGAAGTCAATGTAGCCAGAGGAGGACAGAAAATAGCTGTTCACCTAGAAGGTGCTGTAGATCTTGATTTCAAAACAGTGTGTTCGGTGACACGTGAATATACTTATTTAGTATAGTTTTATCTAAAAATAACTTTTTCATTTCATAATTTGTTTTTCTTTCTGAAATTCACTGAGTAGGATGGTCCTCCCCTTCCTCCTCTGAGGAGCCTCCACTGATGTCAGCATACTGTAGGTATTGTTATCAAATCCCCAGGATTCTCTAGTAAATCCTCTTCTCCTTTGCCTGTCTCATCTGAAACACTGTATGTCCACACTGTCTTTAGATGGTAACATCCTGCATTGCATTAGACCTGGGCTTCAGCTCATGCACTCACGTATGCACACACACACACAAACAAACAAACAAACAAACACACACAAATGAATAGTGAGTGTGTGTCCAGGGATGGCCGGCTAAGTCCTCCTGCAGATCTGTTTGAGTTTTTTGGGGAGTCGGTAGTTTTACGTAACACATATTTATTGACGGCCTGCAGGGAGGTAGCTAGCTAGGGCTGGATGCTAACGAACACAGAAGGAATCCTCACAGCAGCAGCAGCGCTTCTGGGCTCATATGGGAAGATTCACACAGATTCCTCTACATATTTAATTACATTAGCCGCGGTTCATAAAGCAGAACAGGACACTGGAGCAAATATGCCTCTCCAAAAGAGTTGTAGAGTTTTCTACTGTAAGCTACACAGGGTGAAGAGATGGTTATTTTGCGCAAAATGGTATCTCTCTCTGTGTTTGTTGCTTACCAAGAATCCAGTGGCGACAACAATGCTAGCTGATGTGGTTATGGTATAATACCTTTGTTAAAATGGTAGACGCAGCACTTCCAAACAGTGGAGGCTGGTGGGAGGAGCTACAGGAGGACTGGCTCATTGTAATGGCTGGAATGGAATATATGCAAATGAGTCAAACACATGCTTTCCATATGTTTGATGTGTTTGATACCATTTTGTTTATTCCATTCCAGCCATTACAATGAGCCCGTCCTCCTGTAGCAACTCCCACCAGCCTCCACTGCTTTCAAATGACTCAAAGAAATTCTGCTCGCATGGAATGTCTCAGCATGTTGTGATGCAGGAGTAGACAACTTTCAAAGAAAAGCTTGAAAGACTTGGGGAAAAGAAAGAACTGTCTTTCAGTAGAAACATTGAGTGTCTTAGCAAGGTCACAGACTATTGTTGGATCAGCCCTTAAGAACTGGGACTATTCTTGTCATGTTGTTTGGTAGGTGCAATGCATAAGCTATTTCTAATTGAAAAAAATATATTGATAACAAAGGAATGCTAACAGCAATCAGAGACAGCCCAGCCATTTTCAGGGAGCTAGCTCCACTGGGTAGTGGCTATGGTAGCAAACTGCCAGGGAAAATGGAGGCAAAGTAGCTGTCATGTGAAGGCCTACACTCCAATGGAGTGCCACAGGGCTTACTCTTGTCTCTTGACCTTTCGAGAGACTCGTTAAAGGGCAAAGTTCTGATGATGACGTTGCTTTGCATGTCATTCCAAGCTCAACAAATATGTATCGCAGCAACTTTTGAGAACCACATAATAATTATCCATTTGGAGTATAATGATGAGAAAGAAAAAAACATGAATAATAGATTGGACACTGTCGTCACTAAGAAAACATGTGACAACTTTGTGTCCAAATCTTCATCAAGTTTTCAGCTCCAACTCTAATCAGGGCTGGGTGTTTAAGAAGCTCATGAATATGAATGAGCTTTGCTTAATTATTGCCCCAGTTTGAGGAGATTCCACCGAGTGTGGGGGATGTGAGAGGGGAGACATAATCTTCATGGAAGAGGATAATCTTCCGGCACCTGCGAGATGATGATGACACATATCTTAAGCCCTAAAAATAAATAAAGAGTGTCGCAAACTCTATATGCAAGCTCCCAGTAATTTATTGGTTAAACCACCAACATGGTTTATTTGGTAAACCACCAACGTTTCGGCATGGTCTCACTGTAGTGATGCTGAAACGTTGGTGGTTTAAGCGATAAATTACTGGGAGCTTGTGTATAGAGCGTGTAAATCACGTTATTTCTTTTTAGGGCTTACTCGCCATTAGTCAACACCTCTAGCAACTTTTTGGGGGGTGTCCACCAGCTCATGCTTTTTATTAGACATATACAGTGGCTTGCGAATGTACTCACCCCCCTTGGCATTTTTCCTATTTTGTTGCCTTACAACCTGGAATTAAAATGGATTTTTGGGGGGGTTGTATCATTTGATTTACACAACATGCCCATGCCTACCACTTTGAAGATGTAAAACAAGAAATAAGACAACAAAAAAACTGAAAACTTGAGTGTGCATAACTATAAACCCCCCGAAAGTCAATACTTTGTAGAGCCACCTTTTGCAGCAATTACAGCTGCAAGTCTCCTGAGGTATGTCTCTATAAGCTTGGCACATCTAGCCACTGGGATTTTTGTCCATTCTTCAAGGCAAAACTGCTCCAGCTCCTACAAGTTGGATGGGTTCCGCTGGTGTACAGCAATCTTTAAGTCATACCACAGATACTCAATTGGATTGAGGTCTGGACTTTGACTAGGCCATTCCAAGACATTTAAATGTTTCCCCTTAAACCACTCGAGTAATGCTTTAGCAGTATGCTTAGGGTCATTGTCCTGCTGGAAGGTAAACCTCTCTCCCAGTCTCAAATCTCTGGAAGACTGAAACAGGTTTCCCTCAAGAATTTCCCTGTATTTAGCGCCATCATTCCTTCAATTCTGACCAGTTTCCCAGTCCCTGCCGATGAAAAACATCCCCACAGCATGATGCTGCCACCACCATGCTTCACTGTGGGGATGTTGTTCTCGTGGTGATGAGAGGTGTTGGGTTTGCGCCAGACATAGCATTTTCCTTAATGGCCAAAAAGCTCAATTTTAGTCTCATCTGACCAGACCTTCTTCCATATGTTTGGGGAGTCTCCCACATACCTTTTGGCAAACACCAAATGTGTTTGCTTATTATTTTCTTCAAGAAATTGCTTTTTTCTGGCCACTTCCGTAAAGCCCGGCTCTGTGGAGAGTACGGCTTAAAGTAGTCCTATGGACAGATACTCTAATCTCCGCAGTGGAGCTTTGCATCTCCTTCAGGGTTATCTTTGGTCTCTTTGTTTCCTCTCTGATTAATGCTCTTCTTGCTTGGTCTGAGTTTTGGTGGGCGGTCCTCTCTTGGCAGGTTTGTTGTGGTGCCATATTCTTTCCATTTTTTAATATTAATCATTTAATAACCCAACCCTGATCTGTACTTCTCCAAAACTTTATCCCTGACCTGTTTGGAGAGCTCGTTGCTCTTCATAGTGCCGCTTGCTTGGTGGTGCCCCTTGCTTAGTGGTGTTGCAGACTCTGGGGCCATTCAGAACAGGTGTATATATAGTGAGATCATGAGAAAGATCATGTGACACTTAGGTTGCACACAGGTGGACTTTATTTAACTAATTATGTGACTTCTGAAAGTAATTGGTCGCACCAGATCTTATTTAGGTGTTTCATAGCAAAGGGGGTGAATACATATCCACGCACCACTTTTCGGTTTTTTTTTTTTTTTTTTTTTTTTTAATTCTTTGAAACAAGTTCTTTTTTTCATTTCACTTCACCAATTTGGACTATTTTGTATATGTTCATTGCATGAAATCCAAATAAAAAATATATTTAAATTACAGGTTGTAATGCAACAAAATAGGAAAAACGCCAAGGGGGTGAATACTTTTGCAAGACACTGTATTAAGCCCCCCATGATAAACGTGTCCACCCTAATCTCACAGTGCTTCTTAATAGGGAGTAACAGCATTCATACCACGGGTTGGAGAAAAAACAAAATAAGAGAGAGAGTGAGGAGGAGAGAGGGAAGGGGGGAGAGAAAAGAGAGAGAAGACAGAGACGAGAAAGGGGAGAAGAAAAGAGGGAGAAACGGATAGGGAGAGAGGGAGAGAGTGAAGGAAAAAATAAGAGGGATGGAGAGAAAGTCAGAGAGAAGACACTCAGGTATTTCCTGACCTCTCTGATGGTAGAAGCAGACGTGTCGGTCTGGCTAACCTGCCAGTTGCCTCTCTGCTGCGCCTCCCTCAGTTCGACGCCCAGATGCTTGCCGGCGTATGCCTCTGAGCTTATCAGGCACTCCCAGACACTGACTCCAGCGCATGGAGAGTGGGGAGAGCCCAGGCGCAGTGAAAAGAGTGAGACGGAGAGGAGAGGAGTAGTAGGTGAGTTTACCAAGATGAAGCAGACGCATCGGGGTCTTATTTTTCTTCCCCCTCTGAACACTTCTTTCATTGCTGGTGCCTGGACCTCTCTAGGGATAGTGGTAGTAGTAGGTTTAATTGTTTTCCCGCAATCAAAAACTGAATTGTGAACCAATTTACAATCATAACATCAGTCATATATAATTATCAAATAGCAAAATCCTAAATTAGCAAAACACTTAATATAACACTGAGACTGTCTTGACTGGGAAGTGTCTAGACTGGGAAGTGTCTAAACTGGGAAGTGTCTAGACTGGGAAGTGTCTAGACTGGGAAGTGTCTAGACTGGGAAGTGGCTCACAGTGTACTGTAAAGAAGGTTTAATAAGAAGCGTTTTAGTAGTTTAGAGTTATTGTATTATTTACTAGGTTCAATTCTTTTTAAGGTTGAGTGGAAGAGGCTATATGGACAATGTTCATCATCATAAAACAAAGGATATTTCTTGACATGAAGTTTTACATACAGTATGTGTGCAGTTGTAATGAAGAGGGAGACGTACAGTAAATCCAACATTAAAATGTCATCAGCTAGTACGTATGGCATCGTAAAATGTCAAGAGCCATCCTTGCTGATGCCAGTTTATTGATTTGTCAATCAATCTTTATTATCCCAGAGGGAGATATTTAATGTGCAAGAAGGGATCACACATAAAAACAATAAAATATATACAATTCATACAATGAAAACAGCTGAATGTTGATTTTAAACCCTTTTTACAAAATATGCAATGATTACATGTGGCCAATTTTCTGGCAACCAGGAATGATTATGTTACAAACTTTTTCCCCCTCACAACAGTCATCATATAACAGTCTTACACTACCTGAACTGCCATTAATAATTTACTATTTTTGTGAATTTGACTGTCATTTTGACAGTGCTTTGCATTGAGCCTGCATTTGGCCACACTTATGACAGAGAAATTGAAGCCATTTTGACCGGTAGGGTTCAGGTAAAGTGCTAGCCAATATAATGGCTAGCACTCTCCAGCCCTCTAATCGACTATATAATGTAATTTTGTCTGCTTCAGCAATTTATTGACAGGGACATCCAAGGAGCTTGTTGTTCTCTCTGTTGACATCTAAGGCATGGAAAACACACAATTATCATCTCATTACTGTGCCTCTCCATCACTGTAATCCTGACATTTTATACACCTCTGGGTATGTCACTGGCTGCTATCTTTAGCAGAGGTTGAGTGGTGGTGGTGGGATGGGGGAGGAGAGGTGTAGGGATGGGGAGGAGAGAGGTAGGATGTGGGAGAGAGAAGGAGAGAATAAAGAGGTAATAAAGGACAGCTTTAATTTCCATCAGCCACTCAACAGCCAATCGTTATCCATCTGCTGCCTCCACATAACAACCTGCTCGGGTTTAAATCTATTTGACATTCATGACTATCAGCAGAAAAATTGAATGGTTAAATAAACCTGTACCGGGAAGAAAATAAATAAAACTGGGGAAAAAAATATGAATTGCTGAATCCACATTGACCATTAAAAGTGCTCCAGAACAGCACTGCTTATGGATTAAGTATGTGTCAATGTCAATTTATTGTTAGAAATAATGTGTTTTGTAGTCATTTGCAGAAAATGTCATGAGGTAACATACACTGTAACAAAAAATCGAGTTCTTTCAACTAAATATGTGTCACGACTACTGCCGAGGGTGGTTCCTCTCCCTGTTCGGGTGGCGCTCGGCGGTCGTCGTCACCGGCCTACTAGCTGCCATCAATCCCCTTTTCGTTTTTCTGTTAGTCATGTCTTTATTAGTTGCACCTGTGTTCATTTAGGTAATTAGTGGTGTTATTTAAGCCCGCCTCTCCACCTGTTCTGTTTGAGGGCTTGTTACGTGTTTTCACTGTGTTCGTGTTGTGAATCGTGTTGTTGGACTTTGGGTTTGTTACGCCCTGTTGTGTTTGGGCATTTTTTCTCTGTTGTGGTAATTATTAAATTATATTTGTACCAAACATTTTTCTGCCTCCTGCGCCTGACTCCACACCCACGACGTCCAAGCGTTACAATATGATTAAGTAACTGGTACCACAGCCTTTGTTTTGTTTGCTCAACTCTTCGGTCAAAGTGTTACCTGAACTTAACATTTTTAGTTGGCCCAAACTTATCTCCAAGATGAGAAAACAGGCAGAAATTGCCTCATATGTTCATTCAACTATTATTTGGGCATCTTACCTAAAAAAAAAAAGCTTTGGTACTATATAGCTATACACAGTGCTTTAAACATGCAATGTATTTAACACACATGAGTACACTGAGCAAGTTCATTTTATCACATTTCAGGTAAGACCCAAATGCAGACTGTGTTGAAGTAAAAATGTTTATTACAGCAACAGGGGCAGGCAAACGACAGGTCAAGGCAGGCAGGGATCAATAATGGACTTTCGGGATTATTTGCTGAGATCTGCTTTGAAGTGCAAAGTGTAGCAATACAGGTGATATCAGCAATTGAATCAAACATGGTGGCATAGCAGGAAGATTAGAATGCTGTAAACCAAGCAGTTTTGAGTTCAAATCCCAAGGGAGGACATGTTGAATATGAATTACTGTACAAATGTGTCACACCCTGATCTGTTTCACCTGCCTTTTTGCTCGTCTACACCTCCTTCCAGGCGTCCCCCATTATTCCCTGGGTATTTATACCTGGTTTACCTGTTCGTCAAGTCAACCAGCATTTTTTCTCAGCTCCTGCTTTTCTCCAGTCTCTCTTTTTCTCGCTCTCCTGGTTTTGACCTTTGCCTGTCCTAACTCTGAGCCCGCCTACCTGACCACTCTGCCTGACCCTGAGCCCGCCTGCCGTCCTGTGCCACTACTCTGGATTATTGTTATGGACTTTCGGGATTATTTGCGACTTGGTATTGCATTGATATTGTATTACTGCACTGTAGCAGCTAGAAACAAGCATTTCGCTGCACCTGCTGTAACATCTGCTAATCTGCTGACGCAACAAATAAACTTTGACTTCATTAGAGTTTTTACAAACAGTACATCACTGAACTTATCAATATCAGAATTTTTTTTTACTTTCTGTGAAGTAAAATTATAATAGTCATAGTCACAGTAGTACATTTGAGTATATATCTTGCTTTTTATGTTTATACTTTACAGACATCAGTGGTGGAAAAAGTACCCAATCGTCGTACTTGAGTAAAAGTAAAGATACCCTAATAGAAAATGACTCAAGTAAAAGTGAAAGTCACCCAGTAAAATACTATTGAGTAAAAGTCTAAAATTATTTAGTTTTAAATATACTTATGTATCAAAAGTAAAAGTAAAAGGTTTACCAAACATTTAAGTGATCATCAATTGAGAGCAGTCGGATTAAGTCATTTTAAAATGCCTTTTAACAAAATGTTAAATAATCACATCAACAATAATCTGAGCATTGTCTTCTGAGAGGCAATTACTTTATATGAACATGTATTGCAATGTGAAACACTGATTAAGTTTGGTGAAAAGGTGACAAAGATTTTGTGTGTTGTACTTAGTCAATTGAAAATGTGCTTAGGGTTTTGAAACAACTGCCTATTGGATCATCTGTTTTGAGTTTTGCACTAAGAGTTTTTAAAATGTACCACATACTTGTGAAAATCTGGTCTACCCAGAGAACACCTGCGGAATTACAGAACATATTCCCTGCTGAGAACACAGGAAAAAATGTGCTGGAAAGTGTGTGTGTGTGCGTGCTTGTGTTTTCCAGCATTTATGTCAGGGCCGGCTCCAGGCATAAGCGACATAATCAGTAATTTAGGGCCCCCTCCGCCGCTAGGAGACCCTCGACCCAATTTTTTATTCTATTTTGATGTTGACTAACTCAGTCGGGATCTTACTGTTGATAGTTAGAATAGAGCACACAAGGTGACATTTTGAAATGTGGTTGTGCATCAGCAGTTTTTCTCTTGTTATGTCAGTCACTGACAGTCACTCAATTAGCCATGTCAGCTAACAATATTCAGATTGGTAAATTAGTCTAGCCAGCTTTCTAAACTTCATGGACAAATACCGACCGGGCACGTGCCCAGGATCCCTGACCTCCAAGTGACCCCCAGAGATTTTGTTAGTCACTCTCAATGAGATATCATTAACATGGCATAAGTCATGGCAAACTGTAGAATTGCAGGAAATTAGCTATAAAAAAAAAGACTAGAGTCGATGTCGGCGCCGCCACAGAAATCTAAGTAGTATAATAATAAAAACATAAATATCAGTCTGTTTAAGCTAGAGATATCTGGGGGTTTCTGTTGCCTCAATCCACAGCATCCCCTTCCGCATCTGCAGTGAAAGGTGACAGACCTAGAGCGGTCTTCTCACAAAATGATCTGTAGCGTCCGAACGGTTTGGCCTACAAACTATTATGACTCCTTTATGGAAAGACAAGACTCACAAACACGATTGTGTTATCTATTTTCTCCTGTGACCCGCAACGATGCCCTTAATTAATCTTCCCCAGAAACATCCACAGGGATATGGTTCCCACAGAGCGTGGAGTACACACAAGGACTATAGGAAGTGTCTCCAACAGGGCAGGTGTGTGTGTGTGTGTGTGTGTGTGTGTGTGTGTGTGTGTGTGTGTGTGTGTGTGTGTGTGTGTGTGTGTGTGTGTGTGTGTGTGTAAGAGGTGAGAGAGAACAGAACCTGAGTAGTAATCCTATAGAGACTACAGTGACCACAGAGACTCCCATATCTCCTCCACAGCACAGCAGCCATCAACGGCTCCTCTCTGCCTCTGCCCTACGGTTGGTATTGAGTGATGATGATTGGGTCCAGACAAGGTCAGACTGAGGTGTGCTCAGGTCATTGAGAGAGATAGAGACATTGTTCTGCCGCGCATTGGAAATGGTACCTGTGTTCTCCTATGAGAAGAGCTGAAAGCGGCTAAACTCTTTGAGAGGTAAGGATAGGAAGGATAGGCCATGTTTTGTATTGAACAGTAATTCCAGAAACAACACTGAGAATAGATGTCCTAAACACTGACTCCTGGTTACGTAATGCATTAATGAAATTATATATTATATATATATTCTGATGTTCTATTGATGGTCTTCATTGGCGCTCTCAATTACTAACTCAGAGTAAGCTCTTTTTACCTCTGTCCAACAGGCCGGCCTTCCCTATGGAAGAGGTCACATCGGCAGCACACATTACATATACAGACCCTTGCCATGCAGTTATCCAATGACATTCAGAGGTGAACATATCAAACCAGTTGCCATGATAAGTTTTTTGTTGTTTTGCACTATCCTAAAACAATAGCATGGTATGTTTTTTCTGTACTAGCTACTGTAAATTGGACACTGCAGTTAGCTTAACAATAGTCTAAGCTTTCTGCCCATATAAGACATGTCTATGAAGGTCAGTCAATCCAGAAAATGTCAAGAACTTTGAAACTTTCTTCAAGTGCAAAAACCATCAAGCACTATGATGAAACGGGCTCTCATGAGGACAGCCACAGGAAAGGAAAACCCTGAGTTAACTCTGCTTCAGAGGATAAGTTTATTAAAATTACCAGCCTCAGAAATTGCAGCACTAATAAATGCTTCAGAGTTCAAGTAACATACACATCTCAACATCAACTGTTCAGAAGAGACTGTGAATCAGGTCATGGTCAAATTGCTGCAAAGATACCACTACTAAAGGACACCAATAAGAAGAAGAGACTTGCTTGGGCCAAGAAACAAGAGCAATAGACATTAGACTGGTGGAAATCTGTCCTTTGGTCTGATGAGCTCAAATTTGAGATTTTTGGTTCAACCGCTGTCTCTTTATGAGGCGCAGAGTAGATGAACGGATGATCTCTGCATGTGTGGTTCCCACAGTGAAGCATGGATGAGGAGGTGTGATGGTGTTGGGGTGCTTTGCTGGTGACACGGTCTGTAATTTATTTAGAATTCAACTTAACACTTAACCAGCATGTCTACCACAGCATTCTGCAGCAACACGCCATCCCATCTGGTTTGCGCTTAGTGGGACTATCATTTGTTTTTCATCAGGACAATGACCCAAAACACACCTCCAGGCTGTGAAATGGCTATTTGAACAAGATGAGTGATGGAGTGCTGCATCAGATGACCAGGCCTCCACAATCAACCGACCTCAACCCAATTGAGATGGATTGGGATGAGTTGGACTTCCCACATCAGCAGATGTGGGAACTCCTTCAAGACTATTGGAAAATCATTCCACATGAAGCTGTTTGAGAGAATGCCAAGAGTGTGCAAAGCTGTCATCAAGGCAAATGGTGGCGACGTTGAAGAAGCTGTTTGACACTTTTTTGGTTACTACATGATACCATATGTGTTATTTCATAGTGTTGATGTCTACACTATTATTATACAATGTTGAAAATATTAAAATGAAAGAAAAACCCTTGAATGAGTATGTGTCCAAACTTTTGACTAGTAGTGTAGTATATCTATCTATCTATCTATCTATATATATATATATATATATATATATATATGTCCTTATAAAGGAGGAAATGTTGTGTACATGCTGAGCAAAATCAAAGCTGTAATGCATCCTGATGTCTTTGCTTGCTGGTTCAGGAGGGCCCCCCAAAGACAACTGCAGGTCTTGACAGATGATCTTGCAGTCAGCAACCATCTTCTGGTAGACAGACCACTCACTCTGAACAAGCACGTGATGCTGCTCTTGCTTCTTCAGCTTTGCTGATTTAACAGCTTCTGGCAGATTGGCAGATCTGATAGTTGTTCCTCTGGTACTGCCAGCACAGGTCTGTCTGGGGTTTAGTGCTTGAGATGTGGGGCAGCAATTTTCTCCACAGATTGCTGAAGGAAGACAGCCTGACTACACGTAACTCTGGAAAATACAGAAATAATGTGAGATCAATAAAAGTACTTCCAATCATGTTGAAGGTAAATTAAATCATAAAAAATGCTTTACACACCAAGTGTTGTCATTGATTCTTTGTAGAGACGCCACACCGCTGCTTTTGTCACATGAGATGGCAGAAGTTTTCCACCAAAGTGTTTGTGTCCTGGGTGGCATCCTGGTAATACTATTGCATTATCCTCTGCGTAGTTGTTGATGAAGTTCACAACTCACTGCAAGTCCTCATGCTTCAGGTGTAACCCTCTCAGTCACGGATGCCATGGTTGCCCTTAGTTTGAAGATGTAATCCGGAAACAGGTGTTTTACACAACAGCCTTATGTGTTCTCTTTTCAACTCCCTCTACATTTGAAATCAAACGCCAGAACTGTGTTCATCTCCTTATCATACTCTGCTTCTACCAGACATTCCATTGATTTCAAAACTCGGTCAACTTCTTCCGTGACAACAATACTGTTGGTTGCCATTTCTTCCCCATCAATGTCATCAGAACACTCGACAATGCCTTCTTCAATGAAAATGTTTTTACCTAAATCAGGGATTTCCTCACCGTCTGTCGATATTGAACCATAACCATTCAGGGCATTAATGTTATTGAGAGCATTAGCAACACATTTGCAGTTTGCAATGGCTAACGTTATATCTTTTTTTTAAATGCAGTAGAAAGGATTATCTACACATAATGAGCAGCTCATTTTATAGACCAAAGATGCTATACAGCAGATCAATCCGAAACTCATCTCTCAGCATGTCCAGCCCATTCATTGTCTCAGCCAATCATGACTAGTGGGAAGGTTCCTGACTTTTTCTGTGGTTAAACCAATTATGCTCGTAATTGAACAACTTTATTCTTATTTACAGATGGCATACAAGTTTGTTATTAAGGTAAACATTTTCCAGAAGGCATTTCTGGCAAAAAACACATTTTGATAAAAAATTCTAACAAACGTTCAAATGCTTCTCCTGTACTGAGTAAAGGGTCTGAATACTTATTTAAATGTAATATTTAACTTTTTTATTTTCAATAAATTTGCAAATATTTCTAAAACCCTGTTTTTGCTTTGTCAGTATTGGGTATTGTGTGTAGATTGATGGGGGATTAAAAAAAAAATCAATTTTAGAATAAGGCTGTAACGTAACAAAATGTGGAAAAAGTGAGAAGGGGTCTGAATACTTTCCGAATGCACTGTAGTTCTTGTTTTTAATTTACATGGTTTTACACCGGCAGGTGATTATAATTATATAATTAACATTATAATTAAGCAATAAGGCATGAGGGTTGTGATATATGGCCAATACACCACGGCTAAGGGCTGTTTTTATGCATGGCACAATGTGGAGTGCCTGGATACAGCCCTTAGCCGTGGTATATTGTCCATATACCACAAATCCTCAAGGTTCCTTATTGCTATCATAAACTGGTTACCAACGTAATTAGGACAGTAAAAATAAACGTTTTGTCATACATGTGGTATACAGTCTGAAATACCACAGCTTTCAGCCAATCAGCTTCAGGGCTCGAACCACCACTCGCGTGTATGCATGTGCAATAAAAAGCACATCTTTGTGATTGAGCCTCCCAAAGCACATCAAACAACCCCAAACAGGTAGCCCAAGTAGCCCAAAATACCCCCAAACAACCACAAACAGTAAGCCAAACCCAAACAACCCCAAAGAGTTACCCCAAAGTACCCCAAATAACCAACCTCAAACAATCCCATAAAGTACCCCAAACAAATCCAAACAACCCAAAAACAGGTACCCCAAAGTATCCCAAACAACCTAAAATACTCTAAACAACCCCAAACAGGTACCCCAAACAAAGTAACCCAAAGTACCTCAAACAACTCCAAACCAGTACCAAACACCAAACCTCAAACCTTTCCCCCCAAAGTTTTACAAACAATCCCAAACAACCCTAAAGTACCCCAAATGACCCCAAACGGGTACCCCAAAATACACCAAATAAGCTCAGTATGGCGGTGTTATTGCTTTACCACTTTTAAGCTATGCTTTTGAAAATAAATAAGGCATGCATTTTCTGGGTGTCACGGTTGTCGTCGGTAATGGAGGACCAAAACGCAGCAGGTATGTGTATGCTCATCTTGATGTTTATTTACTTTCAAAATGAATATCAAAATAACAAAACCACGAGAACGAACGAACGAACGAACAAAATGAACGAATAACAACAACAAACAGTCTGGCAAAGCATAAGGCTCAACACAGAACAATCTCCCACAAAATACAAGACAAACACACCCAACTAATATAGGACTTCCAATCAAAGGCAACACCAAACAGCTGCCTTCAATTGGAAGTCCAACCCCAATTAACTCAACATAGAAACACACACACTAGACTAACCATAGAATACATGAAAACCAAACAGTGCCCAAAAACCCCGGAATACTTAAATCAAATGCCCCTTCAACAAACACACCACCCCGAACCACATAAAACGAATACCCTCTGCCACATCCTGACCAAACTACAATACCAATTAACCTTATACTGGCCAGGACGTGACAGTACCCCCCCCCCTTAAAGGTGCTAACCCCGGAAGCACCTTACAAAAACAAAAAACAAAAAACAAACCACAACCCCAAACAACAAAACAAAATTTCCCCTCTACTAAAAGGGAGGGAAGGGAGGGTGGCTGCCGTCAACGACGGCACTGTGCTACACCCCCCCTCCCCAACCCACCTATATCAGGAGGTGGCTCCGGTTCTGGCCGTTCCAGGCAGTCGGGCCACTCTGGCAGCTCGGGGCAGTCTGGCCAGTCTGGCCGCTCGGGGCAGTCGGGGCAGTCTGGCCAGTCTGGCGGCTCGGGACAGTCTGGCCAGTCTGGCGGCTCGGGACAGTCTGGCCAGTCTGGCGGCTCGGGACAGTCTGGCCAGTCTGGCGGCTCGGGACAGTCTGGGCAGGCTGGCGGCTCGGGACAGTCTGGGCAGGCTGGCGGCTCGGGACAGTCTGGGCAGAATGGCGGCTCGGGACAGTCTGGTGGCTCGGGACAGTCTGGCCACTCCGGCAGTTCAGGGCAGTCTGGCCACTCCGGCAGTTCAGCGCAGTCTGGCCACTCCGGCAGTTCAGCGCAGTCTGGCCACTCTGGCAGTTCAGCGCAGTCTGGCCACTCCGGCAGTTCAGCGCAGTCTGGCCACTCCGGCGACTGTTGACTGGCGGGCAGCTCTGGTGACTGTTGACTGGCGGGCAGCTCCGACGACTGTTGACTGGCGGGCAGCTCCGACGACTGTTGACTGGCGGGCAGCTCTGACGACTGTTGACTGGCGGGCAGCTCTGACGACTGTTGACTGGCGGGCAGCTCTGGTGACTGTTGACTGGCGGGCAGCTCTGGTGACTGTTGACTGGCGGGCAGCTCTGGTGACTGTTGACTGGCGGGCAGCTCTGACTGTTGACTGGCGGGCAGCTCTGGTGACTGTTGACTGGCGGGCAGCTCTGGTGACTGTTGACTGGCGGGCAGCTCTGACGACTGACTGGCGGGCAGCTCTGACGACTGTTGACTGGCGGGCAGCTCCGGTGACTGTTGACTGGCGGGCAGCTCTGGTGACTGTTGACTGGCGGGCAGCTCTGGTGACTGTTGACTGGCGGGCAGCTCTGGTGACTGTTGACTGGCGAGGCTGGGTTTACGCACTTGAAGCCTGGTGCGTGGTGCTGGTACTGTGCTTACCAGATTGTGAACACACACCTCCAGGCTAGTGCGGGGAACGGGAACAGGACGAGTCGGACTGGGTTGACGCACTTCCGGATTCGCACGAGAGACAGGAGCTGGAAACCCAGGGCTATGGAGGCGCACAGGCGGTCTTGATCTTACCTCCTGCACAACCCGCCTTGGCTGGATGGAACTAGTAGCCCTGTACGAGCGGGGTGCTCGTACAGGGCAGACTGGGCTGTGCAGGGGCCTGATGGTAGCCGTGCGTAGAGCGGGAGTTGGGTAGCCTGGTCCTCGGAGGCGTACCGGCGACCAGATGCGCTGCGCAGGCATCCTCCTACCAGGCTGGATGCCCGCTCTAGCACGGCACCTGCGAGGGGCTGGAATAACGCGCACCGGACTGTGCGTGCGTATGGGTGAGAGTGCGCTCCTCAGCGAAACATGGCGCTCTCCACCCCATACGCTCCTCCATATAACCACGGGTAGCTGGCTTCCGACTCTTCCTAGGCCTAGCCAAACCAGCCGTGTGCCCCCCACAAAAAAATGTATTGGGGGTGCCTCTCGTGCTTCTCCCTCAGCGCGTCCATGGCCTCGTACCTCCGCCTCTCTGCCTTGGCTGCCTCAATTTCCCACTGCGGGCGGCGATAATCCCCAGCCTGGTGCCAAGGTCCGGCCCCATCCAGAACTTCCTCCGAGGTCCATTTCTCCCGCCAGTCCAACTCGAAGTCCCTCTGCTCCTTCCTCTGCTGCTTGGTCCATAGTTGGTGGGAGATTCTGTCACGGTTGTCGTCGGTAATGGAGGACCAAAACGCAGCAGGTATGTGTATGCTCATCTTGATGTTTATTTACTTTCAAAATGAATATCAAAATAACAAAACCACGAGAACGAATGAACGAACGAAATGAACGAAATGAACGAATAACAACAACAACAAACAGTCTGGCAAAGCATAAGGCTCAACACAGAACAATCTCCCACAAAATACAAGACAAACACACCCAACTAATATAGGACTTCCAATCAAAGGCAACACCAAACAGCTGCCTTCAATTGGAAGTCCAACCCCAATTAACTCAACATAGAAACACACACACTAGACTAACCATAGAATACATGAAAACCAAACAGTGCCCAAAAACCCCGGAATACTTAAATCAAATGCCCCTTCAACAAACACACCACCCCGAACCACATAAAACGAATACCCTCTGCCACGTCCTGACCAAACTACAATACCAATTAACCTTATACTGGCCAGGACGTGACACTGGGTCTGTGTTTTATCTTTTTGTGGATTTGCATCTGAGCTGTAAAAAAGCCTTATCAACATTTGAGTCAAAGGGAATCTGTCAAAGATATATATAAATTAACAAATTGCATTTAAGCACATATTCTGCAAATTAGGGAATTCACACCTACACTACCGTTCAGAAGTTTGGGGTCACTTATAAATGTACTTGTTTTTTGAAAGAAAAAAAAATTGTCCATTAAAATAACATCAAATCGAACAGAAATACAGTGTAGACATTGTTAATGTTAAAAATGACTATTGTAGCTGGAAAATGATTATTTTTAATGGAATATCTATATAGACGTACAGAGGCACATTATCAGCAACCATCACTCCTGTGTTCCAATGGCACGTTGTGTTAGCTATTCCAAGTTTATCATTTTAAAAGGCTAATTGATTATTAGAAAACCCTTTTGCAATTATGTTAGCACAGCTGAAAACTGTTGTTCTGATTAAAGAAGCAATAAAACTGGCCTTCTTTAGACTAGTTGAGTATCTGGAGCATCAGCATTTGTGGGTTCGTCTCGTGAGCGCTGAGCAGCAGCCAAAACGAGCAGTTGCTTGCACGCTTGCAGACTGTCTGTTGTTTTTTTTTCATCTCCGTCATTTCCGGTCACAACTTGCAGTCTTGTTTACATGCTGCTGTGCGTTTTGTTGCTAACCTTACTTTGCTACCTGACAACTTTAACATTTTTAACAATTACTGTTTATATTTTTTGTTTTTCTCTCACTCAACTTTTTTTTTCATTCAACTTTTTCACTCCGGACGCTTTATCTGGACGTGGTTCGTCAGGACCTCCACCAGCCGAAGCTAAGTAGTAACATTACAGGAGAACATACAGGAAAACGATCTCCTTACGGTGAGGATAGCTGTGCTGCAAGCCCAGCTTCAGACGCAATCGTTAGGCAAGGGTAATTTCAGTGTAGGAAAGGATGAAACAGTGTCTGTGCAACCAGTAAGTACAGATAGTAGTATAAATCCCTTCACACAGTCCCCGCAGCCGGACAACTTTCTCATGGCTTCTGGAGGGAAATGCTGTAGGAATGCTCAACCGGTGTTGCTTATTCAGCCGACCGAAACTTTCAACCGGTTCTCCCCATTAAGCAGCGAGTCGGAGTCAGAGGCCGAGCCTTCTCTGGTATCTACTCCTCCCATTACGGGGTCTGAGACGCCGAAGTCTCCCACCATTAGCTCTGACAAATTGAAAATCCTAGTCATTGGCAACTCCATTACCCGATTATTAAAAATAATCATCCAGCGATCATACACTGTTTACCAAGGGGCAGGGCTACCGACATTAAGGGTAATCTGAAGATGGTGCTGGCTAAAGCTAAAACTGCCGAGTGTAGAGAATATAGGGATATTGTTATCCACGCCGGCACCAACAATGTTAGAATGAAACAGTCAGAGGTCACCAAGTGCAACATAGCTTCAGCGTGTAAATAAGCTAGAAAGATGTGTCGCATCGAGTAATTGTCTCTGGCCCCCTGCCAGTTAGGGGGAGTGATGAGCTCTACAGCAGAGTCTCACAACTCAATCGCTGGTTGAAAACTGTTTTCTGCCCCTCCCAAAGGATAGAATTTGTAGATAATTGGCCCTCTTTCTGGGACTCACCCACAAACAGGACCAAGCCTGGCCTGTTGAGTGACAGACTCCATCCTAGCTGGAGGGGTGCTCTCATCTTATCTACGAACATAGACAGGGTTCTAACTCCCCTAGCTCCACAATGAAATAGGGTGCAGGCCAGGCAGCAGGCTGTTAGCCAGCCTGCCAGCTTAGTGGAGTCTGCCACTAGCACAGTCAGTGTAGTCAGCTCAGCTATCCCCATTGAGACCGTGTCTGTGCCTCGACCTAGGTTGGGAAAAACTTAACATGGCGGTGTTCGCCTTAGCAATCTCACTGGAATAAAGACTTTCTGCCATTATTGAAAGAGATTGTGATGCCTCACATCTCAAAATAGGGCTACTTATTGTTAGATCCCTCACTTCCAAGGCAGTTATAGTCAATGAACTAATCACTGATCATAATATTGATGTGATTGGCCTGACTGAAACATGGCTTAAGCCTGATGAATTTACTGTGTTAAATGAGGCCTCACCTCCTGGTTACACTAGTGACCATATCCCCCGCGCATCCCGCAAAGGCGGAGGTGTTGCTAACATTTACAATAGCAAATTTCAATTTACAAAAACAATAAACGTTTTCGTCTTTTGAGCTTCTAGTCATGAAATCTATGAAGCCTACTCAATCACTTTTTATAGCTAATGATTACAGGCCTCTTGGGCCATATACAGCGTTCCTCACTGAGTTCCCTGAATTCCTATCGGACCTTGTAGTCATAGCAGATAATATTCTAATTTTTGGTGACTTTAATATTCACATGGAAAAGTCCACAGACCCACTCCAAAAGACTTTCGAAGCCATCATCGACTCAGGAGGTTTTGTCCAACATGTCTCCAGGCCCTACTCACTGCCACAGTCATACTCTGGACCTAGTTTTGTCCCATGGAATAAATGTTGTGGATCTTAATGTTTTTTCTCATCCTCCTGGACTATCGGACCACCATTTTATTACGTTTGCAATCGCAACAAATAATCTGCTCAGACCCCAACCAAGGAGCATCAGAAGTAGTGCTATAAATTACCCAAAGATTCCTTGATGCCCTTCCAGACTCCCTCTGCCTACCCAAGGACATCAGGGAACAAAAATCAGTTAACCACCTAACTGAGGAACTCAATTTAACCTTGCGCAATACCCTAGATGCAGTCGCACCCCTAAAAACATTTGTCATAAGAAACTAGCTCCCTGGTATACAGAAAATACCCGAGCTCTGAAGCAAGCTTCCAGAAAATTGGAACGGAAATGGCGCCACACCAAACTAGAAGTCTTCCAACTAGCTTGGAAAGACAGAACCGTGCAGTATCGAAGAGCCCTCACTGCTGCTCGATCATCCTATTTTTCAAACTTAATCGAGGAAAATAAGAACAATCCTAAATTTATTTTTGATACTGTCGCAAAGCTAACTAAAAAGCAGTATTCCCCAAGAGAGGATGGCTTTCACTTCAGCAGAGATAAATTCATGAACTTCTTCAAGGAAAATATCATGATCATTAGAAAGCAAATTACAGACTCCTCTTTAAATCTGCGTATTCTTCCAAAGCTCAGTTGTCCTGGGTCTGCACAACTCTGCCAGGACCTAGGATCAAGGGAGACACTCAAGTGTTTTAGTACTATATCTCTTGACACAATGATGAAAATAATCATGGCCTCTAAACCTTCAAGCTGCATACTGGACCCTATTCCAACTAAACTACTGAAAGAACTGCTTCCTGTGCTTGGTCCTCCTATGTTGACCATAATAAACGGCTCTCTATCCACCGGATGTGTAGCAAACTCACTAAAAGTGGCAGTAATAAAGCCTCTCTTGAAAAAGCCAAACCTTGACCTAGAAAATATAAACCATCGGCCTATATTGAATCTCCAATTCCTCTAAAAAAAAAATGAAAAAGCTGTTGCGCAGCCTTCCTTAAGACTGCCTTCCTTAAGACAAATAATGTATACGAAATGCTTAAGTCTGGTTTAAGACCCCATCATAGCACTGAGACTGCATTTGTGGAAGTGGTAATTTACTTTTTAATGGCGTCAGACCGAGGCTTTGCATCTGTCCTCGTGCTCCTAGACCTTAGTGCTGCTTTTGATACCATCGATCACCACATTCTTTTGGGGAGATTGGAAACCCAAATTGGTCTACACGGACAAGTTCTGGCCTGGTTTAGATCTTATCTGTCGGAAAGATATCAGTTTGTCTCTGTGGATGGTTTGTCCTCTGACAAATCAACTGTAAATTTCGGTGTTCCTCAAGGTTCCGTTTTAGGACCACTATTGTTTTCACAATATATTTTACCTCTTGGGGATGTCATTCGAAAACATAATGTTAACTTTCACTGCTATGCAGATGACACACAGCTGTACATTTCGATGAAACATGGTGAAGCCCCAAAATTGCCCTCGCTGGAAGCCTGTGTTTCAGCCATAAGGAAGTGGATGGCTGCAAGTTTTCTAGTTTTAAACTCGGACAAAACAGAGATGCTTGTTCTAGGTCCCAAGAAACAAAGAGATCTTCTGTTGAATCTGACAATTAATCTTGATGGTTGTACAGTCGACTCAAATAAAACTGTGAAGGACCTCGGCGTTACTCTGGACCCTGATCTCTCTTTTGACAAACATATCAAGACTGTTTCAAGGTCAGCTTTTTTCCATCTACGTAACATTGCAAAAATCAGAAGTTTTCTGTTAAAAAATTATGCAGAAAAATAATCCATGCTTTTGTCACTTCTAGGTTAGATTACTGCAATGCTCTACTTTCCGGCTACCCGGATAAAGCACTAAATAAACTTCAGTTACTGCTAAATACGGCTGCTAGAATCCTGACTAGAACCAAACAATTTGATCATATTACTCCAGTGCTAGCCTCCCTACACTGGCTTCCCGTTAAGGCAAGGGCTCATTTCAAGGTTTTACTGCTAACCTACAAAGCATTACATGGGCTTGCTCCTACCTATCTTTCCGATTTGGTCCTGCCGTACATACCTACACGTACGCTACGGTCACAAGACGCAGGCCTCCTAATTGTCCCTAGAATTTCTGAGCAAACAGCTGGAGGCAGGGCTTCCTCCTATAGAGCTCCCTTTTATGGAATGGTCTGCCTATCCATGTGAGAGACGCAGACTCTGTCTTAATTTTTAAGTCTTTATTGAAGACTCATCTCTTCAGTGGGTCCTATGATTGAGTGTAGTCTGGCCCAGGAGTGTGAAAGTGAACAAAAAGGCACTGGAGCAACGAACCGCCCTTGCTGTCTCTGCCTGGCCGGTTCCCCTCTCTCCACTGGGATTCTATGCCTCTAACCCTATTTACAGGGGCTGAGTCACTGGCTTACTGGTGCTCTTCCATGCCGTCCCTAGGAGGGGTGCGTCAATTGAGTGGGTTGAGTCAATGACGTGGTCTTCCTGTCTGGGTTGGTGCCCCCCTTGTGTTGTGCCGTGGCGGAGATCTTTGTGGGCTATACTCGGCCTTGTCTCAGGATGGTAAGTTGGTGGTTGAAGATATCCCTCTAGTGGTGTGGGGGCTGTGCTTTGGCAAAGTGGGTGGGGTTATATCCTGCCTGTTTGGCCCTGTCCGGGGGTATCATCGGATGGGGCCACAGTGTCTCCTGACCCCACCTGTCTCAGCCTCCAGTATTTATGCTGCAGTAGTTTATGTGTCGGGGGGCTAGGGTCAGTCTGTTATATCTGGAGTATTTTTCCTGTCTTATCCGGTGTCCTGTGTGAATTTCAGTATACTCTCTCTAATTGTCTCTTTCTCTCTTTCTTTCTCTCTCTCTCTCAGAGGACCTGAGCCCTAGGAACATTCCTCAAGACTACCTGGCATGATGACTCCTTGCTGTCTCCAGTCCACCTGGCCGTGCTGCTGCTCCAGTTTCAACTGTTCTGCCTGCGGCTATGGAACCCTGACCTATTCACCGGACGTGCTACCTGTCCCAGACCTGCTGTTTTCAACTCTCTAGAGACAGCAGGAGCAGTAGAGATACTCTCAATGATCGGCTATGAAAAGCCAACTGACATTTACTCCTGAGGTGCTGACCTGTTGCACCCTCGACAACTACTGTGATTATTATTATTTGACCATGCTGGTCATTTGTGAACATTTGAACATCTTGGCCATGTTCTGTTATAATCTCCTCCCGGCACAGCCAGAAGAGGACTGGCCAACCCTCATAACCTGGTTCCTCTCTAGGTTTCTTCCTAGGTTTTGGCCTTTCTAGGGAGTTTTTCCGAGTCACCATGCTCCTACCCCTGCATTGCTTACTGTTTGGGGTTTTAGGCTGGGTTTCTGTACAGCACTTTGAGATATCAGCTGATGTAAGAAGGGCTATATAAATAAATGTGATTGATTACAGGCTCAAAATGGCCAGAAACAAAGACCTTTCTTCTAAAACTCATCAGTCTATTCTTGTTCTGAGAAATGAAGGCTAATCCATGCGAGAAACTGCCAAGAAACTGAAGATCTCGTACAACTCCCTTCACAGAACAGGGTAAATTGGCTCTAACCAGAATAGAAAGAGGAGTGGGAGGCCCCGATGCACAACTGAGCAAGAGGACAAGTACATTAGAGTGTCAAGTTTGAGAAACAGACGCCTCACAAGTCCTTAACTGGCAGCTTCATTAAATAACACCCGCAAAACACCAGTCTCAACGTCAACAGTGAAGAGGCGACACCGGGATGCTGGCCGTCTAGGCAGAGTTCCTCTGTCCAGTGTCTGTGTTCTTTTGCCAATCTTAATCTTTTATTTTTATTGGCAAGTCTGAGATATGGCTTTTTCTTTGCAACTCTGCCAAGAAGGCCAGTATCCCGGAGTCGCCTCTTCACTGTTGACGTTGAGACTGGTGTTTTGCGGGTACAATTTAAAGAACCTGCCAGTTGACGCCTTGTGAGGCGTATGTTTCTCAAACCAGACACTCTAATGTACTTGTCCTCTTGCTCAGTTGTGCACCTGGGTCTGATCTGTGCCTCGAGACACAATTCAATCACGGAGGTATAGGAACAATTCCTTCGACCTCATGGCTTGGCTTTTGCTCTGACGTGAACTGTCAACTGTGGGACCTTATATAGACAGGTGTGTTCATTTCCAAATCATGTCCAGTCAATTGAATTTACCACAGTTGGACTCCAATCAAGTTGTATCAACATCTCAAGGATGATCAATGGAAACAAGACGCACCTGAGCTCATCTTCGAGTCGCATAGAAAAGGGTTTTTATACTTATGCAAATAAGCTATTTCCATGATTTATTTTTAATGCATTTGCGAACATTTCTGAAAAACAGTTTTTGCTTTGTCATTATAGGGTATTGTGTGTAGATTCATGTGGGGGAAAAATAACTGAATCAATTTTAGAATAAGGCTGAACATAACAAAATGTTGAAATAGGGAAGGGGTCTGAAAACTTTCTGAATGCACTGTATGTACAGTTTGTGTCTCCGTATATACAGTTGAAGTCGGAAGTTTACATACACCTTAGACAAATACATTTCAACACAGTTTTTCACAATTCTTGACATTTGATCTGAGTAAAAATTCACTGTTTTAGGTCAGTTAGGATCACCAGTTTATTTTAAGAATGTGAAATGTCAGAATAATAGTAGAGAGAATTATTTATTTCAGCTTTTATTTCTTTCATCACATTCCCAGTGGGTCAGAAGTTTACATAGACTCAATTAGTATTTGGTAGCATTGCCTTTAAATTGTTTAACTTGGGTCAAACGTTTTGGGTAGCCTTCCACAAGCTTCCCACAAAGAGTTGAGTGAATTTTGGCCCATTCCTCCTGACAGAGCTCGTGTAATTGAGTCAGTTTTGTAGGCCTTGCTCGCACATACTTTTTCCCACAAGTTGCCCACACGTTTTCTATTGGATTGAGGTCAGGGCTTTGTGATGGCCACTCCAATACCTTGACTTTGTTGTCCTTATGCCATTTTGCCACAACTTTGGAAGTATGCTTGGGGTCGTTGTCCATTTAGAAGACCCATTTGCGACCAAGCTTTAACTTCCTGACTAATGTCTTGAGATGCTTCAATATATCCACATAATTTTCCATCCTCATGATGCCATCTATTTTGTGAAGTGCACCAGTCCCTCCTGCAGCAAAGCACCCCCACAACATGATGATGCCACCCCCGTGCTTCACGGTTGGGATGGTGTTCTTCAGCTTGCAAGCATGCCCCATTTTCCTCCAAACATAACGATTGTCATTATGGGCAAACAGTTTTATTTTTGTTTCATCAGACCAGAGGACATTTCTCCAAAAAGTACAATCTTTGTCCCCATGTGCAGTTGTAAACCGTAGTCTGGCTTTTTTATGGCGGTTTTGGAGCAGTGGCTTCTTCCCTGCTGAGTCGATATTGGACTCGTTTTACTGTGGATATAGATTATTTTGTACCTGTTTCCTCTAGCATCTTCACAAAGTCCTTTGCTGTTGTTCTGGGATTGATTTGCACTTTTCGCACCAAAGTATGTTCATCTCTAGGAGACAGAACGTGTCTCCTTCCTGAGCGGTATGACGGCTGTGTGGTCCCATAGTATTTATACTTGCGTACTATTGTTTGTACAGATGAACGTGGTACCTTCAGGCATTTGGAAATTGCTCCCAAGGATGAACCAGACTTGTGGAGGTCTACAATTTTGTTTCTGAGGTCTTGGCTAATTTCTTTAGATTTTCCCATGATGTCATGCAAACAGGCACTGAGTTTGAAGGTAGGCCTTGAAATACATCCACAGGTACACCTCCAATTCACTCAAATTATGTCAATTAGCCTATCAGAAGCTTCTAAAGCCATGACATCTTTTTCTGGGATTTTCCAAGCTGTTTAAAGGCACAGTCAACTTAGTGTATGTAAACTTCTGATCCACAGTAATTGTGATACAGTGAATTATAAGTGAAATAATCTGTCTATAAACAATTGTTTGAAAAATTACTTGTGTCATTCACAAAGTAGATGTTTTAACTGACTTGCCAAAACTATAGTTTGTTAACAAGAAATTTGTGGAGTGGTTGAAAAATGATGTTTTGATGACTCCAACCTTGTGTATGTAAACTTCCGACTTCAACTGTATATAGTTCCAGTCAAATGTTTGGACACACCTACTCATTCAAGGGTTTTTCTTTTTTTTACATTGTAGAATAATAGTGAAGACATCAAAACTATGAAATAACACATATGGAATCATGTAGTAACCAAAAAAGTGTTTTACAAATCAAAATATATTTTATATGAGATTCTTCTAAGTAGCCACCCTTTGCCTTGATTACAGCTTTGCACACTCCTGGAATTCTCACAAACAGCTCCATTAGGCAGTCATCTGGAATGCATTCCAATTAACAGGTGTTCCTTGTTAAAAATTAATTTGTGTAAACAATTGTTGGAAAAATGACTTGTGTCATGCACAAAGTAGATGTCCTAACCGACTTGCCAAAGCTATAGTTTGTTAACTAGAACTTTGTGGAGTGGTTGAAAAATGAGTTTTAATGACTCCGACCTAAGTGTAGGTGAACTTCCGACTTCAACTGTATGTGCACACACAGATGTCTGTGTATGTGCATGCTTTTATTGGCTTATGCGTGTGTGTGTGTGTGTGTGTGTGTGTGTGTGTGTGTGTGTGTGTGTGTGTGTGTGTGTGTGTGTGTGTGTGTGTGTGTGTGTGTGTGTGTGTGTGTGTGTGTCTACAGTGTGTGTATAGCATTGTACTCAGCTGTTCAGTGTAACACTCAGGTTTGCCATTTGCCCATCTCCATCTCCATTGAGATGGTGAGAGTTGCTCCCTGCAGCAGATGGCAGAGTTATGCTCTGCAGAGGTGAAAAATAACCCATTAGCCTCAGAAATTGATGGCTTTTTCTCTTTAGCTATCAGCCTTGAATATACCTGACCAGACTGGAGCTACTCTCTTACCATGACCAACCCAGTCTTTACAATCAGCCTGTCTGTGTCATATGCCTGACCTCCACCATGGTTCAATAGTATATGTCAACTCCGTAATTTAAAATGGCTGCTTGAGTGTGGGCAGGGGAATTATTGGATATCTTTTTGTTTAAATTACTGTCTTGGGCCTTCCGAGTGGCGCAGCGGTCTAAGGCACTGCATCGCCATGCTAGAGGCGTTACTACAGACCGGGTTCCTTCCCGGGCTGTGCCACAACCGGCCGTGGCCGGGAGTCCCATAGGACCGCACACAATCAGTCCAGCGCCGTCTGGGTTAAGGGAGGGTTGGGCCGGGCCGGGGGGCTTTACTTGGCTTATCGCGCTCTAGTGCCTGCAGGCTGACCCCTGTTTCCAGTTGAACAGTGCTTCCTCCGACACATTGGTGCAGCTGGCTTCCGGGATAAGCTGGTGGGTGTTAAGGAGCACTGTTAAGCGAGTCATGTTTCGGAGGACGCATGACTCCACCTTCGTCTCTCCCGAGCCCGTTGGGGAGTTACTGCAATGACACAAATTCGAAATTGGAAAAAATACATTATAATAGTAATAATAAATTACTGTCTTAAACAGTTTTGTTTTTTTGTTTTGTTTGTTTGTTTCTTTTTTGGATTTATCGACCAACAGCCTGTAAGGTCCGGAAAGATATATCCATGATTTGTTTTGTTATGTTTTGACATCTCCTTTTGTCTAAGTTTTCAGCCCAACTAAGAAGCTTCAATTGCTGGAGAACACTGAATCCAGCAAATAACTATTTGAGGATCAACCATCCATCAATTCTTGAGTAAGAAGTATCCGCACTGTATAATGCTGAATAGACTTGTTGATACATTTTAATGTTTAACAAATTACTTTAACTTCTTAGTGATCTCTTCACGCGCCAATCCCACAACACCCAGTGAAATAGCAGCGCGCCAAATTCATAAACAGAAATACTCATAATAATAATTCATAAATCATACAAGTGTTATACACCGGTTTAAAGATTAACTTCTTGTTAATCCAGCCACAGTGTCACATTTCAAAAAGGCTTTACTGCAAAAGCAAGCTATGCTATTATCTGAGGACAGCACCCCATCAAACATACACATGAAAATGTAATTCATAATTCATAATTCATCCCGCCAGGCACAACACAAAAGTCAGAAATAACATAAAATTCATGCCTTACCTTTGATGCCTTACCTCTTCTTCTGTTGGCACTCCAATATGTCCATTAACCTCTCTAGGGTAGGGGCCAGTATTTGCACGGCCGGATAAAAAACGTACCCGATTTAATCTGGTTATTACTACTGCCCAGAAACTAGAATATGCATATAATTATTAGCTTTGGATAGAAAACACTCCAAAGTTTCTAAAACTGTTTGAATGGTGTCTGTGAGTATAACAGAACTCATTTGGCAGGCCAAAACCTGAGAACATTCCTTACAGGAAGTGCCCTCTCTGACCATTTCTTGGCCTTCTACACTCTCTTTGTTGAAAACTGAGGATCTCTGCTGTAACGTGACACTTCCTACGGCTCCCATAGGCTCTCAGAAGGCGGCAGAACGGTGAATGATGCCTTTGGAGCCCCTGGCTGAAAAACAGTAGCGCATTTGGATAGTGGTCGATCAGAGAACAATGAGACTGGGGCGCGTGCACGAGCCGACACCATGTTTTTATTTTTTGGTCTTTGAACGAAAACAGTGTTTCCCGGTCGGAATATTATCGCTTTTTTACGAGAAAAATAGCATAAAAATTTATTTTAAACAGCGGTTGACATGCTTCGAAGTACGGTAATGGAATATTTAGAAATGTTTTGTCATGAAACGCGTGGGGCGCGTCACCCTTCGTCACTCTTCGGATAGTGTCTTGAACGCACGAACAAAACAGAGGATATTTGAACATAACTATGGATTATTTTGAACCAAACCAACATTTGTTATTGAAGTAGAAATCCTGGGAGTGCATTCTGATGAAGAACAGCAAAGGTAATCCAATTTTTCTTATAGTAAATCTGAATTTGGTGAGGGCCAAACTTGGTAGGTGTCAAAATAGCTAGCCCGTGATGGCGAGCTATCTACTCAGAATATTGCAAAATGTGCTTTTGCCGAAAAACTATTTTAAAATCGGACATAGCGATTGCATAAAGGAGTTCTGTATCTATAATTATTAAAATAATTGTTATGTTTTTTGTGAACGTTTATCGTGAGTAATTTAGTAAATTCACCGGATGTTTGCGGTGGGTATGCTAGTTCTGAACGTCACATGCTAATGTAAAAAGCTGGTTTTTGATATAAATATGAACTTGATTGAACAAAACATGCATGTATTGTATAACATAATGTCCTAGGAGTGTCATCTGATGAAGATCATAAAAGGTTAGTGCTGCATTTAGCTGTGGTTTGGGTTTATGTGACATTATATGCTAGCTTGAAAAATGGGTGTCTGATTATTTCTGGCTGGGTACTCTGCTGACATAATCTAATGTTTTGCTTTCGTTGTAAAGCCTTTTTGAAATCGGACAGTGTGGTTAGATTAACGAGAGTCTTGTCTTTAAAATGGTGTAAAATAGTCATATGTTTGAGAAATTGAAGTAATAGCATTTCTAAGGTATTTGAATATCGCGCCACGGGATTCCACTGGCTGTTGAGTAGGTGGGACGATTTCGTCCCACATACCCTAGAGAGGTTAAACATCACAAATGGTCCTTTTGTTCGATTAATTCTGTCGTTATATCCCCAAAATGTCCATTTATTTGACGCATTAGATTCTGAAAATACACCGGTTCCAACTTGCGCAACATGACTACAAAGTATCTAATAAGTTACCTGTAAACTTGATCCAGACATTTCAAACAACTTTCCTAATACAACTTTAGGTATTTTTTTATGTAAATAATCGCTCAAATTTAAGACGGGATAAACTGTGTTCAATAGCGGATAAAAACAAAGTGGAGCGAGCTTTCAGGTCACGCGCCTCCAACAAACAGTACACTTCACTCGACCCTCGTTCTGAACAGGGCTACTTCTTCATTTCTCAAAGGACAAACATCAACCAATTTCTAAAGACTGTTGACATCCAGTGGAAGAGACAGTAACTGCAAGCAAGTGCCTTAGAAACCTAGATCCCCATAGAAAACCCATTGAAAAGAGAGTGACCTCAAAAACGTTTTTTCCTGGATGGTTTGTCTTCGGGGTTCCGTCTGCCAGATAATTTCTGTTATACTCACAGACATCACTCAAACAGTTTCAGAAACTTCAGAGTGTTTTCTATACAAATCTACTAATAATATGCATATCCCAGCTTCTGGGCCTGAGTAGCAGGCAGTTTACTTTGGGAACACTTTTCATCCGGACGTGAAAATAGTGCCCCCTAGCCTTAAGAAGTTTTTAAACAATAATACTACAATTAAAATGGCTGCTGTAGTTGTGGCTATTTCCAGCGATGCAAAAACTGATGTCAATGAAAATGAGACCTGGAGCAAGATTGTCTGACGAAATGCCCCAAAGGAGACTGTTTTGCCTATTTTATCATGGAGAGAGAAATCTTGACAAAGGAGGAGGCCATAGCCAACCCCATTAAGGAGCTCTACCACAGTCTCATACATGAAATTCATCCAAACCACTTGAGGTCAGTACAGAGAGTACTTGCACTCTGGAGTACATATCTTCTGAGTAAGAAAGGGTAAATCTTCTGATCAGAGGAATAACAGTCAGAGGAAAACAAGTTGTGTTCAAAGGGAATAATCCTTTCAGTTTGAAGTCGTGCACGGCTGACCAGAACTCAATTCAAGTTACAATTAAAGAGATACCTGAATAAGCAGATGATAGTGTTGTCACTGAGTTTCTGGCTAAAGCTTGATGTAAGGTGGTGGGGAGAGTGATGGGGTGTATGATAAGATACAAGGGTCAACTTACAAACTGCTCCAATGGAGATCATTCTGTATATGTTTTAGCAGTACCCATTACACGGTCTGTAAAGATCGGCCCTCACTGGATCAAAGTATTTTATGATGGCCAAAGCCCTGCGCGTAGACATGACTGGCAGACACAATCCCATGCTAGAGGGGGTGCATAGATGGTAGAGAACATAAGGTGCATAGAGGAAACATTTTCACACTATGTGCAGGACAACAATCCCGGGGATGAGTAGGGATGAGTAGGGCAGACATATCACATATCTCAGCTGAAATTATATACTGTAAAGTGAGACTGAGGTTGAAGAGCATAATTTATTGGCCCCCAAGGACAAAGACGGAGTGAATTAAACATTGGAGTTGGCACCTGGTGATCCAGAGTCTACAACAATGATCTTTCATTCCAAGAAAAATAAGAAGAATAAGAAGAAAAATGTTAAAAATGAATCTGGGAAAGTCCCTGAGACCAGTGACAATCCTAACCTAAAAGAAAACTGAGGATAATAAGGGACCCCGAAGACGGTGCAACTTTCTGCGGAATACAAAAGACAGCCAAACATCAATGATTACCTTCAGTCAACAAACACCCAAGCGGCCCAGGATAACAAGCTCCCCATCAGAGCCTGGAGTTAGGTCATCTGCAGGGAAAAAGGCAGGTATGGACTGTGGTGGAAAAAGTACTCAATTGTCATTGTCACGACTTCCGCCGAAGTCGGTCCCTCTTCTTGTTCAGGCGGCGTTCGGCGGTCGACGTCACCGGCCTTCTAGCCACCGCCGATCCACTTTTCATTTTCCATTTGTTTTGTCTTTGTTTTACACACCTGGTTTCAATTCCCCTATTACATGTTCATTATTTAACCCTCTGTTTTCCCCATGGTTTTTGTGAGTGATTGTTTTATTGTAAGTTCGGTCTGTTGTTTGTGGGCTTGGTATTACTTCATGTATTTGGAAATGTTGAGTAAAGTTCATTGTGTTACTCATCTCTGCTGTCCTGCGCCTGACTCCTCTGCACCAGCTACACCCAAACCTTACAGTCATACTTGAGTAAAAGTAAAGATACCTTAAAAGAAAAGGACTCGAGTAAAAGTCTCCCTGTAAAATACTACTTGAGTAAAAGTCTAAAAGTATTTGGTTTTAAATATACTTAAAGATCAAAAGTAAAAGTATAAATAATTTCAAATTCCTTATATTAAGCAACCCAGATGGCACGATTTTCTAGTTTTTTTAATTTACGGATAGCCAGGGACACACTGTCAGACATAATTTACAAACGAAGCATTTGTGTTTAGTGAGTCTGCCAGATCAGAGGCAGTTGGGAGGACCAGGGATGTTCTCTTGATAAGTGTGTGAATTAGACATGTCCTGCTAAGCATTCAAAATGTAACGAGTACTTTTGGGTGTCAGGGAAAATGTAAGGAGTAAAAAGTACATTATTTGCTTTAGGAATGTAGTGGAGTAAAAGTTGTCAAAAATATAAACAGTAAAGTACAGATGCCCCAAAAAACTACTTAAGTAGTGCTTTAAATTATTTTTACTTAAATACTTTACACCACTGAATCAGGATGTAATTCTGGGAGAAGTGGAGAAATGTCCCCCTAATTAGCAATCCAGACCAAAATCATTGATGAATGGTGGAACATGAATGATTGAAATAATCTATATTTGAGTAGCCTGTATTATCTGGTTCAGAGAAGGACATGCTGTGTATGTGAACATAACCTCTGTCGCTAGCATGCTTTTTAAGAGAATGTGCAATCTGCAGATAATCTCACTTTAATGCAAACTCTTGTCCCAAACAAAACCCGTCTTTGAGACAAACTCAGTTCCCTTAACTCAGCTACTAGAAAACATTGCACCATGAAACTTTTTGAAACCTTTAATCATTTTAAAATGCTCTGGGACCCTTGCTCCAAGCCTAGAGGAATATTAGGAGGTCATCTGAATATTCATATTATTATTTCTAAAAGTGCACAGTTAGAACATTTTTTGAATGACTTTAATCTAGATTTTTTTTCTGTTTCTCTGAGACATGGCTTAAGAAATCTTCTCATATTTCTGCCTTTAATGTCCCTGGATAATCCATATTCAGGAGGGACAGGGGAGGGGGCAGAGGGGGTGGATTGCTTATAACTTTAAATGCAATCGTATCAGATGGAAACATGCCAATGACCTTAAATGTATGGGGCTGAATGTCTTCCTCTCCCCTCATATGACTCTCACCATTATTTGATTATATGGACCACCATCAACTGATATCTCATTTTATGACCATCTAATTGCCATGCTTAAAGAATGTGATCATAAGAAGGTGATCATCTTCTTGGGCGATTTCAATATAAACTTTGAAAACAAAACTTGCAGGAAAAAACTCAGATCACAAAGTATTTCAACCTGACTCAAATAA
Source organism: Salmo trutta (assembly GCF_901001165.1). Classification (NCBI taxonomy): domain Eukaryota; kingdom Metazoa; phylum Chordata; class Actinopteri; order Salmoniformes; family Salmonidae; genus Salmo; species Salmo trutta. The sequence continues at coordinate 6,828,751 of NC_042991.1, forward strand.
TACAAGGACCAACCAGAGTAACACAGACATCCCAGACTTAAATTGATCTGGTGTTTACTAACAGACCTAATCGAATAACTAAGTCCATTAACTTACTAACTGGCATATCTGACCACAATGTTACATTGGTGGTTAGAAAGCTCACTAAAAAGAGATTTAAGAACTATATTAATGTGCAACAGTACGATAAAAAAATCTTGAAAAATGAGCAGAGTAACTACGATGCAGCTATAAATCAAATTGACTGGTCTAAGCTGTTAAGCAATGAAGACCCAGAGTCTGGATACAGAACATTTCTGTCAGCTATTGACAAAGTGGATACCTCTTTTACCAGGAAATTTCAACGTAAGCCAAGACAGAAAACATCTCTACCATAGCTCAACGATCTCTAAGCAGATGAGAGAACAGGATCTTTCCTTGAAAAAAAAGCACTGAAGTCTAGTCAGAATAATGACAGACTAATATTTGCATCACTGAGAAATATGGTGGTAAGGAATATAATAAAAGCAAAAGCAGAGTTATTCAGAGTTATCAATGAAACAAAAGGAAATGGCAAAGTGATTTGGGAAAATCTCAAACTAACAGGGAGAGGAGCTGAAAAGTCCCAAAAAAACATCCTGAATTAAAGGTTAATGGCATTCTAATTCAAGACTCCAATTTCATATCCACCACCTTTAACTATTTTTTTTGTTGGCTCTGCCAAGGAACTGGCTCAAAGATTTTCAACCAAGACCACAGTTCTCACTCCCATGGATAATAATAATACACCGATATTCAGAATTCCTGAAATCTCAGCATCAGCAGTGGACAGTATTATTAGCTTCTTCAGGAGCTCTACAACAAAAGACGTATTTGGTCAAGACACTTTATTCCTGAAGAGACAAATATTCTCTGATTACCCCTATTGTACATCTAGTTAATCTGTCAATCAAATATGGACTTCCAATGCTTGGAAGTCTGCTGCAGTGATACCTGTTTTAAAATCTGGTGACCCAACACTGGTGGAAAATGACCGACCTATAAGCATTCTTCCAGTGCTATAAAAAAGTAGCTGAAAGATGGGTGGCTGATCATCTGACTGATCACCTCAGTCAGGGCAACTCAATACATCACATGCAATTTGGATTCAGAACTAACCTGTCAAGGCTCAGGAGAAGACCCAGATGCAGACAGTTTCAAAGTAACAAAAGTTTATTACAAAAACAGGGGGGCCGGCAAACGACAGGTCAAGGGCAGGCAGAGGTCAGTAGTCGAGAGCAGAGTCTGAAAGGTACAGAACGGCAGGCAGGCTCAGGGCAGGCAGAGGTCAGTAATCCAGGGTGGTGTGACAAGGTACTGAATGACAGGCAGGCTCAGAGCAGGCAGAATGATCAAAAACAGGGAAAGCTAGAAAACAGGAACTAGAGACAGAAAGGCGCAAGGGAAAACCGCTGGTAGGCTTGACGAAACAAAACGAACTGGCAACAGACAAACAGAGAACAAATATAAATACACTGGGGATAATGAGGAAGATGGGCGACACCTGAAGGGGGGTGGAGACAAGCACGAAGACAGGTGAAACAGATCAGGGTGTGACATAACCATTCTACAAAAACAGCCAATTGCTATTTTGCATTAAATCTTAACTGGACATAGGTGGTGAAGTCTGCACAGTCTTTTTGGATCTTAAAAAGGCCTTTAATACTGTGGATCATGAGGTCCTCCTAACCAAACTATCCTACCTTAATGTGTCCACTGAAGCCATTAGTTGGATGTATTCTGACCGGTTGCATCACCGCCTGGTATGGCAACTGCTCGGCATCTTACTGTAAGGCGCTACAGAGGGTAGTGAGTACGGCCCAGTACATCACTGGGGCTAAGCTTTCTGCCATCCACGACCTATATACTAGGCGGTGTAAGAGGAAAGCACAAAAAAATGTCAACGTTTCCAGTCACCCAAGTCCTAGACCATTTGCTACTCGCTGTTTATTATCTATGCATTGTCACTTTACACCTACCTAGATGAACAAATTACTTCGATTAGCCAGTAACCCCGCACATTGACTTGGCACCGGTACCTCCTGTATATAGCCTCGTTATTGTTATTTTATTGTGTTAATTTTTATTATTTTTTACTTTAGTTTATTTGGTAAATATTTTCGTAACTCTTTCTTGAACTGCATTGTTGGTTAAGGGCTTGTAGGTAAGCATTTTGCGCTAATGTTGTATTCGGCCCATGTGACAAATAATGTTTGATTTTATTTTATTCCTATTTGACAAACAGAAGCCAAGGGGTTCGTCTGGGAAACAATCAGTCAAACTGTCTTTACTATAACATTGGGGCCCCCCAAGGGTAAATTTTAGGCCCCCTTCTGTTTACCATCTATAAATGATCTCCCACTTGCTTGCCCACAAGTTAACATAAAGATGTATGCAGATGATATAGTCCTGTATGTTCACAAAAAAATAGACATGTTCCTATGGTACACATTTCTAAATGGATGACTGATTCTTGCCTACATTTAAATATTGACAAGAGTGTTTGTATGTACTTCTCTAAGAAATCCATTGATTATGCCCAACAAGCTGTTCTTGTTAATGGGGAGAATCTGAAAGTTGTGTCTAACTTTAGGTATCTCAGTATCATTTTAGACTCCAACCTGACATTCAAAAAACATCTGAAGAAGGTGGTTAACGCGGTCAAGTTTGGATTATCCAACTTTCGGTTCATAAGACCTTTCATTCCTCTGGAGGCCGCCAAACTATATATGTATGCTATGATCTTCTCACATCTGAGATATTGCCTCACAAGCTGGTGACAAGCAGAGGCTACTATTCTGAAACCAATTGAATCACTCTTAAGATTTTTGATAACAAACCAAACAGTTACCACCATTGTTACATCATTCACAAACATAATTTATTCAGTCTGGATAGCTTTAAGCAGTATGCAAATGCAAGCCTTGTCTTAAAGATCCTGCATGGTCTTGCACCTCCACACCTTCATAGAGCATATATGCTCAAGGAAAGCACCTCTAGGATAACAAGGGCAGTAACTAGAGGGGATTGAGTTGTCCCTTTTCAACACAGTAAATTCAGTCAATCGGCCTTCTCTGTTAGAGCTACAATATACTGTAATGCAATGCCCATGGACTTGAGAAGCTGCACTGACTTTTGTACTTTTAAATTGGAAATATGGCTCAAATCTATTCAAACCTGTACACATGAGTTATCTGTGGTTCCTCATATGTAAGCCGACAGCTGATGATAGTGTTTTTATTACGAATAAGATGTTGTTGTTAGAATGATAGATTACTGGATGTAATGTATTTGTATTTTGTATTGTTTTAGTAAGTATATGTATTGTGGCTATGTAATTGCCCTTACTTGCCCTGGGACTACGGGTCCAAATTAACTTTCGGGCTAACCCCGGCACATTTACATGGATTTTGCATTATTGTAATTGTTACGAACCGGCTCAGAGTTCGCAACAAAAGGGAGACAACGTGGAGACAAGGAGTATCAAAATATATATTTATTAAGTAAAGTAAACTAAGTAATTAACAATGGTGTGTGTAATCAGTAATGTAAGTGAGTGTTTGCATGCATAAATGTAATAATGCAGGGTGTTGAAGGGTGCCAAAGCAAACAACCAAAAAGCCACAACTACCACAACCAAAAACAACAAGGTGTCTGCATGGAGAGCGTCTCCTTCATGAATGTGGAAGAGGTCTATTTATCATGGGACACCCCGGACCCAGGTGTTTCCCAGGTAGCTGACGACCCTCCCAGCTCCGCCCACCGGCATCCTAATAAGGAAACAAGAGCAAAAAGAGAGAATACGGCAGACAGAGTGGGAGGGTCGTCACATAATATTGATGTTAATTAATGTGCATTGTCCCTTAGAAATAAATAAATAAATAAAGTAACAATGTAAAATCTACTCTAGACCCTATCTGTCAACTTTGCAATCAATGTAACATCTACTCTATGTCGACTCTGCTATTTGGTCCGCCAGGCTGCTGATGTCATGCAGACTGTCGTTCTTGTGTTTATACTTTTTCATAACGTCAACGACCAGTTTTATGTCGGACGACAATATAATGTTCATGATGTCACTGCGACAATTGTATACAGAAATGTTGATAGACCCACCGTAAACTAGCCTGACCACATAGTTATGCTATGTAATTGCCTTTGCAGTCCATATCACTCATCATGAAAATTCCGAATCCACTCCATACTATTCATATTTTCATTTATTTATATGACTTTCCACACAAACATTTATCACATAGCCTAGTCTCTAGAGTTTACAGTAACATCACACTGAGCCCCCCACAGAACAAGGGAAATTAAATTATTTGTACTCGATGATATTCAATAAGTCCTTCATCACAATCCAATAAACACTCAATCATGCTCCTGGGGCCTTTATGACTCTTGGCTGTAATAACAAAATGTAAATGTATTCTTTGTACTGTCACTCCCTCTCATAAATGTACACACCGTTATCCTAAACCATCTAATCAGTCATGTGGAGGCAGTTGTGTCTACGCAAATGAATATGCAATCATGACTCACGGATTCCTCCAAAAGTACACTTGATATGGAGCTCTCCATTTTCACTGTGATTCTATGCGACGCACTTTTAAAATAACATTTCTAGTTGTGGGTTTTTCCATTAGAGAGCGGTAAAAAGAGGAATAGAGGGACTTTGGTGAATATGAATACCTTTCCTATCAATGGGTAAGTGAGAGTGAATTAATGTGGCTGCTTTCCAAGCAGACACGGCACTACAAAGTGGAGACTTACTGTAGAGTGTAGGGACTAGATGAAATTAAGCCAACACTGATACACTATGTATTCCAAGGCAGTGCGTGTGTGTGTGTGTGTGTGTGTGTGTGTGTGTGTGTGTGTGTGTGTGTGTGTGTGTGTGTGTGTGTGTGTGTGTGTGTGTGTGTGTGTGTGTGTGTGTGTGTGTACGTGTGTGTGTACGTGTGTGGTCATGAGAAACAAGCTCTCACATGGAAAGGAACCAAGGCTATGCAATATTTTTACTAAGGCCTGGATTCAATCAGATTTGGGTTCTGGCACACTTAACATTTAAAGCTAATTTCTGATTGAGCTAACATCGTCAGCTTTTACTGTTGTCATGTCCTGTGAGGATCCAATGGCTCAGATCAGCTTGGCAATTGTTGACAATAACCAGACCCTCTCCCACCCGCAAAGGGTGGTGGCGGGAACTGCCGGGTTGACAGCTCACACTTGGTTGTAAATTAAGTAGGAGCGGAATCTCTCTTTACCCTCCAGTATTGGCTAAAGGACTGTCCTTTGTCTCCAGAGCCTTTTGCCCGCCCAAAACTCTAAAGTCCAAAAGTGAATACCAGAACAATATTTCTAACATAACAATGTGGGGAATGGTCAGTGGGGAACTATGGAAAAATAATATAATATTGGTTTTCATTTTGTGATGTCATTAAAAACCGTATGGACAAAATACTGTAACTTTGAAAGTACAGTGGTTGCTCAACTAAAGATTTTGATATTATGCTGCGGGATGTAGAGGTAATTTTTGGTTTAGTACGTTACCCTGCGTCACTGCTTCATTGCTCCAGACCAGCGCAAGGGGGAGTTAGAGCACTAATTATGCTTTTGGGTCCCAAGGTGCTAAATGTGTCTCTACTTGACAATGAATGAGTGATATAAACCAAATAGAAACTGATAATTGTGCACAACTTCAAAATTGAATTTCAGTTAACTGAATGATGAAGATGAAGAAGGTGATCAATTATATTCCATGATATTCTTAAGATATATGTGTTGACTGAATATAAGCAAGTGATGTCTGCTAAATAATCAAGTTGTCATATAGACCTCGGCACCTACATAAAGCTGAGTGACTCACTCATTCATGGCTTTGGATCAAAATAAATAAGTACCAACATTCTTTCTGATAGTCTTTAATAAAGAAATGTTTTGGTTATCCTGACCTGGATGCCATGTATTATAATATCTAAAAGGAAAGATATTACCACCGTCTCTTGCGCATGTCATTTTCCAGATTTGACCTAATGAAAAATGCCCCTTAGATATTCATTTAGAATACTCCAATCCTCTAAATGTAATTATTGGCAGAGAGCCATACAGATTGCAAACTATTTGAGAAGAGATTTTCAATGGCACATGGTTTATGAATTGACACGCAATTTTCCGTTACTCCTGAAAGCGCTAACAATCAAATCCATTCTCTCCGTCAACCCACACACACCTTAAACATTTGGATAAAAAAGTATTTTATGCATTAATTAATTAAATTGCTTTAGCTGACATATTGTGGTTCATCTGATGAAGGATTGACTCGATCTATAAGCCCAGGACGATAGTAAAACGGGAAATAAGATACACTACAAGAAAGGGAACACATATATAACCGTAGAAAATGGTTGCAGGTTGGAGGGCCATCTAACAAGTGCAGATCGGAGGGGCATCAAGCGAAACAGACCAATGAAGCACGGGTAAACAGCGGGAGTATCTATGACTCTCTGATGACTGGGTAGGGTAGGGGGTCGACTCCCTCCGCTTCTCCCTTCTGCGCGGGGTTCTGGGCCGGGAGGGTTGGGAAGGTGGCTTCGGCTCTTGCCTGAGCTCGGATCCCCACATCTCCATGTCGCCTGGGTTGCGACTGACCAGCTCCACCCCCCCTTTCCCCGTTAGGCACGGCCGCGTGGTGCACCCCCTTTCCCCGTTAGGCATGGCCGCATGGCGCACCCCCAATATCAAGGTGCACATGGGTCTATTTATATAATGAATATGAATTCAGAGGGCAGAAATGATTAAATATTAAAGCATTAGACCTCTCACTAAAGGCGACAGTCATACAAAAGTTATACTTTTGGAATATAGCAATAATAATATCAGTTTAATATGCAGTGTAGATCACCTCCTATTACCCTTCTCAGAGTTTTAAGAATTGTGTGTGTTCAATCATTTGTGACATTGTGGCATTTAAAGCATATTGAAGATAGAAGCAATAGGATTGGAAGCAATAGCCTACCCGCGTGTGGTCAACTATTTCAGAACTGTTTCGCGCTGCTCTGACACAAGCATGGGGACTGGTCTTGATAAATCAATTAGATTTTATTTTCACTGAATCTCCATTTGGGTATTGGTTAGACTACAATTAGGTTGTGGAAATGTTAGGATTATAGCCTACTCCCAACCGGTCATGTTGTACAGCACCATATTTTCCTAATGGAAACCCAGAGGGTTTAGTTTTTTGAATTTCTTGGAAGAGAAACAACATAATTTTAAGCAAATTAATTAAGCAAAATTTCAAAAAATCCATCCCATATACTGTTTTTACAAAAAAGGTTTTAAATTCTCTAATGCAGCCAATATTAAAGACTGTCAAATGCTTCTCAAAGATGCTCTCTGGTGGTCAAACTAGCACTAACTTGCATTAATAGCAACAATGGCTGACACATAACGTGCTATAGAATTCTGTGGCAGCCCACAAGTTGTGCTGCAGTATGACGCAACTTTTACAGGAAGAACCACTATATATCTCCTACATCTGTCAAGTTTCCATCCAATACGTTGTGCATATGACACGAAAATTGTTTTTGGTAAGATATGAATGTGATTTTAGGAGGTATAACAGAATCTATCTCTTATAAATTGTGCATAACTGTGCATAAGTAAGTAGCCACGCCCTGATTGAGGTCGGAGAGCGTGTCAGACAGACGGAGCAGTCCACTTTGGCCAGATTGCATAAAAAGCATTGGTAATGAAATTAATATTAGATCAGAAAAGCGTGGAGTGGTCGCTACACATCTGAAATGGTTGGAACTTTGAACCTCAACACGAGGTGAAGAAAATTAACTCACCTACCAGACCAGGACATTGCCAGTCTGCAGCTTCATGTGTAAAGTGGTTCAAACTCTGATTATCCACACAAGGAGGAGAAAGGAGAAAACTCCCCTCTCAGACAATAACTGGTACGGCTAAGAAAACGTTTTGAGGAAACCCCCCAATGGAGACCGGACAACTAAGAAGAAGGAAATTGTGACTTCTTGTGGATAATCAGAGCCTTACACGTGAGGAGACCCAACCAAACCCCTTTCCAAGAAGGCTTGGTTTTGACAGAGATAGACGACGAACAAAGTCATTCACACATAAATACATTCACAATTTCTTACTCCAAACAGGCGTATGGTTTGTGTGCAAATGATTACTGTGAGAGTAGTTTCCAAATATATCAATGAAACATCTCTCTCTCCCTCTCTTTCTCTACCCCTCCCTCTTTTGGGAAAAGGCAGTCATGTTGTTGTTAGTCCGTCCAAATGTATTTTCCCATTCGGAGCTCATTTTTTTCAGAGTTCCCAGTTGTCTTGAACTCACTGGTCTGAGATTTCCCAGTCCCGAGTTTCCAGTTGTTTTGAACATGGCAGAAGTCATGCTGGAATGACAGCATGGCCAATGTATTCAACCTTTTCTGGTCCATCTTGTTTATCCTTTAAAGAGACCATTAAACCCAGACATGGACCACACAACCACTCCACTGAATAGCAGGCTAGTGATTGCTTTGCAACTCTTGCAGTTAGCCACTGATTCCTTTCAAACCATTCGTTGTTGAATTTGCAATTCCCAACTTGCTGTGTAATGTTTATGTCATTTACATTACATTTAAGTCATTTAGCAGACGCTCTTATTCAGAGCGACTTACAAATTGGTGCATTCACCTTATGATATCCAGTGGAACAACCACTTTACAATAGTGCATCCTAATCTTTTAAGGGGGGGGTTAGAAGGATTACTTTATCCTATCCCAGGTATTCCTTAAAGAGGTGGGGTTTCAGGTGTCTCCGGAAGGTGGTGATTGACTCCGCTGTCCTGGCGTCATGAGGGAGCTTGTTCCACCATTGGGGTGCCAGAGCAGCGAACAGTTTGGACTGGGCTGAGCGGGAACCGTGCTTCCTCAGAGGTAGGGGGGCCAGCAGGCCAGAGGTGGATGAACGCAGTGCCCTTGTTTGAGTGTAGGGCCTGATCAGAGCCTGAAGGTATGGAGGTGCCGTTCCCCTCACAGCTCCGTAGGCAAGCACCATGGTCTTGTAGCGGATGCGAGCTTCAACTGGAAGCCAGTGGAGAGAGCGGAGGAGCGGGGTGACGTGAGAGAACTTGGGAAGGTTGAACACCAGACGGGCTGCGACGTTCTGGATGAGTTGTAGTGGTTTAATGGCACAGGCAGGGAGCCCAGCCAACAGCGAGTTGCAGTAATCCAGACGGGAGATGACAAGTGCCTGGATTAGGACCTGCGTCGCTTCCTGTGTGAGGCAGGGTCGTACTCTGCGAATGTTGTAGAGCATGAACCTACAGGATCGGGTCACCGCCTTGATGTTAGTGGAGAACGACAGGGTGTGGTCCAGGATCACGCCAAGGTTCTTAGCACTCTGGGAGGAGGACACAAGGGAGTTGTCAACCGTGATGGCGAGATCATGGAACGGGCAGTCCTTCCCCGGGAGGAAGAGCAGCTCCGTCTTGCCGAGGTTCAGCTTGAGGTGGTGATCCGTCATCCACACTGATATGTCTGCCAGACATGCAGAGATGCGATTCGCCGCCTGGTTATCAGAAGGGGGAAAGGAGAAGATTAATTGTGTGTCGTCTGCATAGCAATGATAGGAGAGACCATGTGAGGATATGACAGAGCCAAGTGACTTGGTGTATAGCGAGAATAGGAGAGGGCCTAGAACAGAGCCCTGGGGGACACCAGTGGTGAGAGCGCGTGGTGCGGAGACAGATTCTCGCCACGCCACCTGGTAGGAGCGACCTGTCAGGTAGGACGCAATCCAAGCGTGGGCCGCGCCGGAGATGCCCAACTCAGAGAGGGTGGAGAGGAGGATCTGATGGTTCACAGTATCAAAGGCAGCAGATAGGTCTAGAAGGATGAGAGCAGAGGAGAGAGAGTTAGCTTTAGCAGTGCGGAGAGCCTCCGTGACACAGAGAAGAGCAGTCTCAGTTGAATGCCCAGTCTTGAAACCTGACTGATTAGGATCAAGAAGGTCATTCTGAGAGAGATAGCAGGAGAGCTGGCCAAGGACGGCACATTCAAGAGTTTTGGAGAGAAAAGAAAGAAGGGATACTGGTCTGTAGTTGTTGACATGGGAGGGATCGAGTGTAGGTTTTTTCAGAAGGGGTGCAACTCTCGCTCTCTTGAAGACGGAAGGGACGTAGCCAGCGGTCAAGGATGAGTTGATGAGCGAGGTGAGGTAGGGGAGAAGGTCTCCGGAAATGGTCTGGAGAAGAGAGGAGGGGATAGGGTCAAGTGGGCAGGTTGTTGGGCGGCCGGCCGTCACAAGACGCGAGATTTCATCTGGAGAGAGAGGGGAGAAAGAGGTCAAAGCACAGGGTAGGGCAGTGTGAGCAGGACCAGCGGTGTCGTTTGACTTAGCAAACGAGGATCGGATATCGTCAACCTACTTTTCAAAATGGTTGACGAAGTCATCCGCAGAGAGGGAGGAGGGGGGGAGGGGGAGGAGGATTCAGGAGGGAGGAGAAGGTAGCAAAGAGCTTCCTAGGGTTAGAGGCAGATGCTTGGAATTTAGAGTGGTAGAAAGTGGCTTTAGCAGCAGAGACAGAAGAGGAGAATGTAGAGAGGAGGGAGTGAAAGGATGCCAGGTCCGCAGGGAGGCGAGTTTTCCTCCATTTCCGCTCGGCTGCCCGGAGCCCTGTTCTGTGAGCTCGCAGTGAGTCGTCGAGCCACGGAGCAGGAGGGGAGGACCGAGCCGGCCTGGAGGATAGGGGACAGAGAAAATCAAAGGATGCAGAAAAGGGAGGAGAGGAGGGTTGAGGAGGCAGAATCAGGAGATAGGTTGGAGAAGGTTTGAGCAGAGGGAGGAGATGATAGGATGGAAGAGGAGAGAGTAGCGGGAGAGAGAGAGCGAAGGTTGGGACGGCGCAATACCATCCGAGTAGGGGCAGAGTGAGAAGTGTTGGATGAGAGCGAGAGGGGAAAGGATACAAGGTAGTGGTCGGAGATTTGGAGGGGAGTTGCAATGAGATTAGTGGAAGAACAGCATCTAGTAAAGATGAGGTCAAGCGTATTGCCTGCCTTGTTAGTAGGGGGGGAAGGTGAGAGGGTGAGGTCAAAAGAGGAGAGGAGTGGAAAGAAGGAGGCAGAGAGGAATGAGTCAAAGGTAGACGTGGGGAGGTTAAAGTCACCCAGAACTGTGAGAGGTGAGCCATCCTCAGGAAAGGAACTTATCAAGGCGTCAAGCTCATTGATGAACTCTCCAAAGGAACCTGGAGGGCGATAAATGATAAGGATGTTAAGCTTGAAAGGGCTGGTAACTGTGACAGCATGGAATTCAAATGAGGAGATAGACAGATGGGTCAGGGGACAAAGAGAGAATGTCCACTTGGGAGAGATGAGGATTCCAGTGCCACCACCCCGCTGGCTCGATGCTCTAGGGGTATGCGAGAATACGTGGGCAGACGAGGAGAGAGCAGTAGGAGTAGCAGTGTTATCTGTGGTAATCCATGTTTCCGTCAGCGCCAGGAAGTCGAGGGACTGGAGGATAGCATAGGCTGAGATGAACTCAGCCTTGTTGGCCGCAGACCGGCAGTTCCAGAGGCTGCCGGAGACCTGGAACTCCACGTGGGTCGTGCGCGCTGGGAACACCAGGTTAGAGTGGCAGCGGCCACGCGGTGTGAAGCGTTTGTATGGCCTGTGCAGAGGGGAGAGAACAGGGATAGACAGACACATAGTTGACAAGCTACAGAAGTGTTGTTTCTTGTATTATTGTCTCTTGTGTCTTTAGAGAACTGTTTCACTTTGATATCCTTTTTCTTCTGTCCTGATTTTCTCTTTCTTTTCTTCTGTTAACTAGATATTCTTTGTTATTCTTCGTTAGCTAGCTAGCTTCTTCCAAAAGAGTCCCTAGCAACTGCTTAGCAACTGGTAAACAATTCAGCCAGCTAAGATAACTACAATTTTATGAAAAATAGTAACTTTTTTCAAAAGCCTGTCTTCTTTGTTTGTTGCTTGTTTTTTCTCCTATTCAGTCTTGCAGTTTTCTTTTGCTTTTTTCCGAAGTACTTCACTCTAAAAACCATGTAAATTTCAATATTTGTAGGAGCTCAATTTTTCAGCAGCTGCTGCTCAATTTGGAACTCCGGAACATGTCAATGGCTGATGAGCACTGATACGCTTTATCTGTAATTTCTCTTCATAATTTATCTTCATATGACAAAGATTGAAAAGGATTTGACAGTAGATTGTCGACTTCTGCCCTGAATGACGCGTCGCCAGTGGAAAACTAATTGTACATTTCTCCAGCCCCATCCCTTAGCTTTTTATTGAAACAGGGGAGGGAAGAATGCTTTGTTATTGTTTTAATTAAGAATTCTAGCTTTAACCTCACTGGGCTAGGTGGGACGCGTCCCACCTACTCAACAGCCAGTTGAATCCCGTGGCACGTTATTCAAATACCTTAGAAATGCTATTACTTCAATTTCTCAAACATATGACTATTTTACACCATTTTACACCAAAGACAAGACTCTCGTTAATCTAACCACACTGTCCGATTTCAAAAAGGCTTTACAACGAAAGCAAAACATTAGATTATGTCAGCAGAGTACCCAGCCAGAAATAATCAGACACCCATTTTTCAAGCTAGCATATAATGTCACATAAACCCAAACCACAGCTAAATGCAGCACTAACCTTTGATGATCTTCATCAGATGACAATCTTAGGACATTATGTTACACAATACATGCATGTCTGTTCAATCAAGTTCATATTTATATCAAAAACCAGCTTTTTACATTAGCAGGTGACTAGCATGTGACTAGCATTCCCACCGAACACTTCCGGTGAATTTACTAAATTACTCACGATAAACGTTCACAAAAAACATAACAATTATTTTATCGGACAGTGTGGTTAGATTAACGAGAGTCTTGTCTTTAAAATGGTGTAAAATAGTCATATGTTTGAGAAATTGAAGTAATAGCATTTCTAAGGTATATGAATATCGCGCCACGAGATTCCACTGGCTGTTGACTAGGGTGGGACGCAAACGTCCCACCTAGCCCAGAGAGGTTAAGACATGAAGGTCAGTCAATCGGGAACATTTTAAGAACTTTGAAAGTTTCTTGGAGTGCAGTCACAAAAACCATCAAGCGCTATGATGAAACGGACTCTCATGAGGATCGCCACAGGAAAGGAAGACCCAGAGTTACCTCTGCTGCAGACGATAAGTTCATTAGAGTTACCAGCCTCAGAAATTGCAGCCCAAATAAATGCTTCACAGAGTTCAAGTAACAGACACATCTCAACATCACCTGTTCAGAGGAGACTGCGTGAATCAGGCCTTCATGGTCGAATTGCTGTAAAGAAACCACTACTAAAGGACACCAATAAGAAGAAGAGACTTGCTTGGGCCAAGAAACACGAGCAATGGACATTAGACTGGTGGAAATCGGTCCTTAGGTCTGATGAGCCCAAATTTGAGATTTTTGCTTCCAACCGCCGTGTCTTTATGAGGTGCAGAGTAGGTGAACTGATGATCTTCGCATGTATGGTTCCACCGTGAAGCATGGAAGAGGAGGTGTGATGGTGTGGGGGTGCTTTGCTGGTGACACTATCTGTGATTTATTTAGAATTCAAGGCCCATTTAACCACCATGGCTACCACAGCATTCTGCAGCGATATACAATCCGATCTGGTTTGCGCCTCGTGGGACAATCATTTGTTTTTCAACAGGATAATGACCCAAAACACACCTCCAGGCTGTGTATGGGCTATTTGACCAAGGAGGAGAGTGATGGAGTGCTGCATCAGGGGATCTGGCCTCCACAATCACCCAACCTCAACCCAATTGTGATTGTTTTGGATGAGTTGGACCGCAGAGTGAAGGAAAAGCAGCCAAGAAGTGCTTAGCATATGTGGCAACTCCTACAAGACTCTTGGAAAAGCATTCCTCATGAAGCTGGTTGAGAGAATGCCAAGAGTGTGCAAAGCTGTCATCAAGGCAAAGGGTGGCTACTTTGAAGAATCTCAAATATAAAATATATTTTGATTTGTTTAACAGTTTTTTGGTTACTATATGATTCCATATGTGTTATTTCATAGTTTTGATGTCTTCACTATTATTCTACAATGTAGAAAATAACAAAAATGAAGAAAAACCATTGAATGAGTATGTGTGTCCAAACTTTTGACTGATACTATATATATATATATATATATATATATATATATATATATATATATATTAGCTATATGCATTGAATTAGTATGTTATGATGCCTCTCAGACTAGACTTTGTGACTGTGTGGCCTTTCTATTGAATGTGCAGACGAGACTTGAGACGCAGAGTAGATTGGCGAGGACTGGTGAGTAACAGAGGCACAAAGCTATCCTGGCAGAAGCAGCTGTACAGGATAACCACAATCATGTCCTTTGGACTGAACCATAGACTCGCCTCACTGCTGCTCAACTCAGGCATGTATGCACACACACACACCAGCCACGTCACACTAGATCCCATGCAGTATTCGACGTTCATCCAGGTCCCCAGGACGTCTTATCATCAAGTAGGCTCACGGCTTGCTAGGACGTGCATGCACATGCACACATAGACACACACACACTAACACACCCACACACATACACACACACATGGACACACACACATGGACACACACAAACAAACATAGAAACCTTCTATCACACACACACATTTTTGCATGACACACTCACACTGAGTGGCAGGGATGACCTGTAACGACATTACCTTTGTTTCAGTGCCAGTGTTTTATGTGTTTACTCCTCGAATATAGATGCAGAGAGAGTGGACAGACATCACTGTGTTCGTGTGTGTGTGTGTGTGTGTGTGTGTGTGTGTGTGTGTGTGTGTGTGTGTGTGTGTGTGTGTGTGTTCATGTGTGGGTTTGTGCACTCTTGTTTGTGATTTAGTGCTGAAAGCATAATCATACAGTATTTATATCTGAACCAGATATGTTGTCTGGTTTCGTCTTTGTTTTTTTATGTTGAAATTATCATTTAATTTCAGTTGCTTTGTGTCTAAATGTTCTCAAATACAGACATAACATCCAGGCCCAAAGCTATACAGTACAACAAGGACAAAGTTAATAATATTCAGAAATTAATTAATGTATTCTACAAGTAAAACCATAAACGGCAAACAGTGACAGACAGGAAGTATACAAGCCACTGCTGTGTGTTTACAAGTCTGCATTTCTTGCTTCCTCCTGATCCTATTTTGTTGAGTGCAGCAATTCTTGGGAAACAGTTAGGGTCTCCTCATCTATAATATTCCAGGTCCTTTGTGGCTCACTTGGTAGAGCATGGTGCTTACACTGCCAGGGTTGTGGGTTCAATTCCAATGGGGGACCAGTACAAAAAAGTATGAAAAATGTATGCACTCACTACTACTGTAAGTCATTCTGGATTTGATGTAAAAATGTAAATCTGTTTCTGTTTGGATGGCCATAACATACCCAACTTGTATACAGCAAATCAGACAAGAGGAAAGGATTGATGTCCTTTCATGCCTTCATGAAGTACATAGAGGAAGAGATCCTTAGAGGGAGATAGGATAAAGTAATCCTTCTAACCCCCCCTAAAAGATTTAGATGCACTATTGTAAAGTGGTTGTTCCACTGGATATCATAAGGTGAATGCACCAATTTGTAAGTCGCTCTGGATAAGAGCGTCTGCTAAATGACTTAAATGTAAATGTAGACCAGGATAGGGCAAGATGAAACACAGGCCTGCTGTATTGGCTAGCCCCACTAATGAGGGAAGGGGTTATGTTATAGCCTGAAGACTGGGACTGTTGTATATCTCCCACAGGTTGATGTACTGAACATAAGCTAAATGTATTATGAGAATCGCTAGTGCCAAATGAATGATATCCATAGATCAGCATCCATGGCCCATGTTAGGTTCCTCTCCCTCTAAGGGTCTGACTTGATATGAATCAGTGCAGTTTGGGTCTCTGTAAATGTACTATAAAGAGGGGAAAATCCCAAACTCACCTCAGATCAGCCTCTGTGACCCACGTCAGCCCCCTCCCCTCCACAAGGTTCTTGATATGCATCAGTGAGGTTTGGATCTGTGAAAATGTGTTATAATGAATCAATGACACACTCAATTTGTGACCGGTGGCATTCCTGATGGGCCTATTTACCTCACTAAAATGAGGTTCTGCTTTCTGCATTTACTCTCCTATTCCACATATTGATTATGTGTCCATCTGTATAGCAGCATCTTTCTATTAAGAAACCAACCATACTCATGGTTACTAACCACCTACTGAGAGACCATCTAATGTGGGGATTACACACACACACACACACACACATAAACACACACACACACACACACACACCACTGATGTTTAAAAGACTCGTCGTAGGAACTGTGGGCAAATAACAAATTATTATTTTATTCTACAGCTAGGATTTAAAACACCCACCATCCACCCCTTTAGCTATGCTTTAGTCTCTGCTGTCTCCTTTTACAATAGAGAAACCTGGGAGAAGACAATTAACACAGAGATATGTGTTATATAAAGTTAGGCTTCTTCACCTACAGTGGCACTGCCGTAAATAGAAATGTTGTCATTGTCCTGTAGTGAATGCATACATTTCGTTTAAAAAAAATTCCGTAGTGTTCCCCCACCCACAGTGGCTTTGACAGTGTCCTGTAATACACCCACGGTGGCATTAACAGTGTCCTGTAAAACACCCACGGTGGCTTTGACCGTATCCTGTAATACACCCACGGTGGCTTTGACAGTGTCCTGTAATACACCCACGGTGGCATTGACAGTGTCCTGTAAAACACCCACGGTGGCTTTGACAGTGTCCTGTAATACACCCACGGTGGCTTTGACAGTGTCCTGTAAAACACCCACGGTGGCTTTGACAGTGTTCTGTAATACGCCCACGGTGGCTTTGACAGTGTCCTGTAAAACACCCACGGTGGCTTTGACAGTGTCCTGTAATACACCCATGATGGCTTTGACAGTGTCCTGTAAAACACCCACGGTGGCTTTGACAGTGTCCTGTAATACACCCACGGTGGCATTGACAGTGTCCTTCCATGAAAAGAAAGAAAGAGAGAGTTCTTTTATTTTCCATCCTTTCCTAATTTAGCTGTTTCCCTGACCCAGGATGATGACACACACACACACACACACACACACACACACACACACACACACACACACACACACACACACACACACACACACACACACACACACGTGCCAGGGAAGACATAGAGTATCTGTGGTGGTTTAATTTCATCTGAACCAGCCTCCTCTTTTGGTCTTCTCCTAGTGGTAGTTAGTCCATACACGCTTTCAACTCTCCACTTTGTAGTGCTGTGTCTTCTGCTTGGAAAGCAACCACATTCATTCACTCTCAGCTTACCCATTGAATAGGAAAGGTATCGGTGTGTCGCAGAGAATCACAGTGATAATGGAGAGCTCCTTATTATCAAGTCAACTTTAGGAGGAATCCACGAGTCATGATTGCATATCGATTTGCGTACACATAAGGTGTTGTCTCCTTTTAAGTCTCTGGTAATATTCTGTCTCTCTATGACTCCACACTGCCCTCCTCAGGTCTACAGCCCACTGTCTCAAACTCTGTCTCTTCCTGATGTTTCTGCACGTCCGGTATACTCTCTCCAATCCAAAATCATCCCCCAGCCATCCTCTACGCCCTTTGCACTTGTGTAGATTTGAACTACAAATAATGTGAAAATTACACCCAACATATCAGAGGGCACTACCATTTTGCTCATCATATCTATCCAGTTCTTTAAGATCCGCAAGCAATGCCTTGGATAAAAGGGGTTGTTTCTGGACAGGGACACAATGTCTGTCTGTCTGTCTGTCTGTCTGTCTGTCTGTCTGTCTGTCTGTCTGTCTGTCTGTCTGTCTGTCTGTCTGTCTGTCTGTCTGTCTGTCTGTCTGTCTGTCTGTCTGTCTGTCTGTCTGTCTGTCTGCCTGCCTGCCTGCCTGCCTGCCTGCCTGCCTGCCTGCCTGCCTGCCTGCCTGCCTGCCTGCCTGCCTGCCTGCCTGCCTGCCTGCCTGCCTGCCTGCCTGCCTGCCTGCCTGCCTGCCTGCCTGCCTGCCTGCCTGCCTGCCTGCCTTTGTTTTCATCCTAGCTCTAGCCTCAACTTGCTATGCCTCGTCTAACTGCTAGTCAACCCCAAGCCCAGAATCTGATGCAGAGACATAACTGTTTCTCTGCTCTGTTAACCACATAAGGTGGAGTAAGCTGGCTCATGTTAGGCACTGCTGTGTGGTGCATTAACCCTACACCACAATCACGCACAAAGCCACAGGAACACACAGACACAAGGAAACAAGAGTGCTCACAGAGTCCCACATGCACCCACACAAGCACAAACACATGCACACACACGGAGATAGAGAGAGCGAGAGAGAGAGCGAGAGAGAGAGCGAGAGAGAGCAAGAGAGATAGAGAGAGAGAGAGAGAGAGAGAAAGATCCACATGAACTCCTGTTTACCTGCTGAGCCTGGAACTGACCTCTTCTCACCTAAAGGAACTTAAATCAACTCTTGATGGCTACTCTGTTCCGAATGTTTAGAAAAATACTTTCTCTCCCCCCGACCTTCCTCCCTCTCTCTCTCTCACTGCTGTTCCCTAAACACAGTCCCAGTCTCTCCAAGTATCCCTCCTACAGAAAGGAGGATTACACGGTATTAGTGCAGCATCACAGACTGACTGACTGGCTGTCCTGCCAGACACTGATACCCTATGAGAATGGTAAACCACGCTTTGTTTCATATCTCTCCCCAACTAATCTGGCTCTCCCATGGCCTTGTGAGAGCCAACTGAGTGTGACATTGGGAATATGAGCTTGGAGGTGACCAATGACACAGGTGACGGCTGGTTTGTGCGTGCGTGCGTGCGTGCGTGCTCGTCTGAGTAGGTGTGTGCGATCGTGGGTGTGTCTGTCTTTCTGTGTGCAGGTTATAAATGTTTATTCTCCCTGAGATCATTCTGAAATTGAGTTGCGATAAGAAAGATTCTCGCTGGCTTGCGGGCTGAATATTGGATTTTCCAAAAAGTCAACAGAGGGCTTGATCATTAAAGTGAATAAATATTCCTTCCCCTCAAGTCTTGCATTTTTCTATCGGTTTGGCTGGGGATTTTTATTATTTTCATTATTGTGCTGACACATACTCTTCTGCCGTGCGGTCTCCATTATGAAACTGAAGGAGGGAAAGTGGGGGGAAAGATGCCAATAACAAACAGACAGCTGTATTAAAATAGATTACTTTTCCTGCTCTTTCTCTCCTCCTCCATGCTCCCCAAGAAAATATTTTGCATTATTTTGCATGGTGTCTGTCAAGGGTTTTTGCTTGAACTAGACTTTTGAATTGAGGTCTGTCATTTTACTTGTGGTTTACTTTAGTTAGCCTATAGCAAGTGTTTTTTATAAAGAAGTAATAGATATGCAAAAAAATGGGTTTTACAATTAAATTCTATCTACATCATACAAGTAGTACACAAAACAATTAGGGGTTCATCAAGGGTTCTTCTAAGATCCTCAAAGTTCTTGGAAGAACCTTAAGGTTCTTGGCACTGAACATTCCCCCCAAAAGGTTCTTCCTAGAACCCCATAGGAGGTGGGGTTCATCGGGGATCTCCTCAGTTGATGGGGGTTCTTGCAGGAACCTAACTGCCCGACTGAAACATTTTCATTTGAATATGAAAGGACAGCAGGTGCAGTCACTTAACTAAAGAGCTCCTCAATTTAAGGTAAGGGTTGTCCCTTATATTATCTAAATGTATATTGTTTTATGATGATACCATCTAGCTTTTCATATTTGTGCAAATCTTTCTAAAACAGAAAATGGACACAATTCAATGCATATCAATCAACAAAGAGGTAAGAATATGTAGGCTATAAGAATATGTTGAAGGCTAGCTGTATTGGGTGCAGATGACTGAACTGCTCACTTTTGTGTCTGTGTCTGCAGGTATACAGACAAGGAGGCATACAAAGGTATGTCAATTGGTATTGGTATGTTATGCAGATCACATGTACCATCCTCCTCCCATACCTCTTCAATGAATATCCCACAGGCCTCTACAGTATGGACATAGTATGTGTATGATAACCATTATCAAAACAGTTTTTTTCATTCACATTTACCACAAAAACCAAGGTAGGAATACTTTCATGTGCGTGTTTTGTTAAACATCTGTATAACTGCTATTTTTTGGATTCACAGACTTCACCCTCCCTATACCTCTGATACCTCTGATGAATATAACAGGAAACCTGTTTGATCAATATGTACTGTAAAATCATTCTGTCTATGGATACGGAGAACATCAACACACCAGAGGATCAACCCATTGGACTTGGGGCTCTGCTGTGAGTTTACCTCATGTTTAGAATTTTTTTATTCTGCTTTTCCACTAAAATCACAATAAACACTGAGAACTAAAATATTGTATTATTGTTATGCATATAATTAATAATAATAATAATAATAATAATAGGGGAGGAGCAGTAGTTCAAAAATTAACCCCAAAAGGTTCTTCAAAAGGTTCTTCAAAAGGTTCTTCAGGGATCCATTAAAAGGGGTTCTTTAAAGAACTTGTAGGGGTTCCCCCACAGTTTCAATTTGAAGAACCCCTAAAGGATATGCCAGGAACCTTTTTCTTTTTACAGTATATGTAGATTACTGTGTGATTTTCAGACATTTCTCTAAAGACCTCAAAGTTGTTTGATAAATTGTCCACATCATTCAAAAAGCATTTAGAAACTCATTAACATACACTAATTCAAACCCCATAGTACTTTTTTTTTAACCTAATTCCACTGTTGTGCCTCAGCCACACGTTCCAGTATCTCTTTTCATTCCCTCCAATGACCACTGAGGTGGTGACTGTGCTGCTGCTGGTGGCAGCGGTACATCTCCTATCTGTCAGTCCATTGTGAAGATATCTCCCTCTCCATTTGCAGCTCCTCATTGTCTCTACTTACCAAACAGAAAGCCTCTAAACACAGATAGACAGGCAGGAGAGACCTGATGATTTGTATTAGTCTGCTGAAGGGTGTGTGTGTGTGTGTCTGAGAGAAAGAGTGTGTGTGTGCACATTCATTTGTGCTTGTGTGTTTCTGCCCTCCTCCCTCCTAGTAAAAGCTTTGTGTGAGGAAGCAGTAAAGACAGTTTACTTCTTTTCTCCACACCAGCGCTGCCAAGACCAAATTAATTAGTTTATTTATGAGGGAGGGAGGTGAGACGAGCCAACGAGCGGCGAGAGAGAGGAGGCAAATGGAGGCTTAGCATTGTTGCTTAACCAGCCAGGGTGGCATCTCAGGGACATTAACACAGTGGATAGGGGTGGGTAGGGCTGGGTAGGGATAGGTTGGACCAGGTAGCGCTGTCCTGGATGGATTACCCTAAAGATAAGAGAGAAGCTAACTTTTTAACGTAAAATTATCATAATCAGGCTAATATTGGGTTGTTCACGGAATAAAATGGGGTGGTGTGACCTCGAGGAATAAAATGGGGTGGTGTTAGAAATACCTGGGCCAATTTTCGATCCCAGTCCGCCCCTGATCATCAGCATACTGCATCCCATCTCAAATGTCTTCTCTTACCTCTGATGACTATCCACACCATCTCTGTCCCACCATCCCAGTTTATTTTAAAGCATAGAGCTTTTTAAGGCAGTCAGCAGACAGAACAGCTGTTTTAAATGAGGACCCGTGCCTCAGGGGCCAGTAGGGGTTCCTGTATTGGTGCTGTAAGAACAGCAGGTACCCTGATTTAATGCTTCATAGTTATTCTTGAGATTAGGTACTGGCAGACACACAAACACAGACACACACACTCAGAGGCGATGACCCTGAGGCAACCTCTTTACAGAGAATACTACTGTGTGTGTACCTGCATGCATGCTTGTATGTGTGTGCCTGTGTGCTTGTGTGCATGTCTACACAAGTGTACGTGTATATGTATGTGGGACTGCCACTAGTACCTGAAGATTACCACTACATCAAAATAAGTGGCACTGCTGTCAGTGCCTTGCCTTCTCATAATTCGAGGCCAATGTGAGGGGGCTTGGCAGGGAAATCTGCTGTGGAATTACTTTATGGAAAAATGTACTGCCAAACCCTCGTTACCCTGCATGTCCACTTTGATGTAATGGGCTCTGATGGTAGATTCTTAGGGGCCAGGTAATCACATGCAAAATGCATAGGACCAATGTAAGGTAATGGAGAAAATATGCTCTTCTGTTCCTCTACTTGGAGATGTAAGAGATGGTGCTTGTAGCCTTGAACATCAAACTTACATCCACTCTGAGTCGAATGTAGTAAACGATCAACATGAAACTAAATTCTCAGCCCCTCCTTAATTTATCCTTCCTGTGCTGTTGGTGTCCTGGTTATGATGAATAGAAGCAACCACAGATGTTAGCTCGCTCGCTCACACACACACCCACACAACCGCAAACACACCCACACCCACAAACACACACACACATACACATACAAGCATCTAGACCAATTTACTACCTCCATACGGCTGTTGTGCCTGGGTCCTCGCAGCACTGCTGAGTCGCTCCTTTTAAAGGCCTGCATATGAATGAAGACATTAAAATGAAATAGGCTAGCTGTTTCCGTCTTTAGACATGAAGATGTAGTAGAAATGTGATTGGAACACACAATGTAGAACCTAACAAGTGCTGCGCTCGTTATGAAGATATGAGGTGCATTTAAAGTTCGTCTATGTTGATGGATGGATGCATGTTGCCAAACTGGTTCCTGTATTCTCTTTCTTAAAACATCACTCTTATAAAACCATTTCACAATCAGTAATATATATCCTTTTTACAATGGGATTTTATTTTCCTAGCTCTATGCTTGTTTGGGTGTTCTTGTGCTCCAAGAAAGCATATTTTTGTTTGGCTCAGACACTTAAAACTGTTTCATCGATCTTATGACTAAACACATTATTGCAGTCCAAAAATCATATATACTTTGTCTTCCCCAGGGAAGTCGGTATAGACAGTATTGATTGAATATGGCCCTTAGTCTCACCAACCCTGAAGGGCATTATAGACAGTCGGATGCTCATGTATCACGTTTACAACAGCAGTAGCCTGGACATACTGTGTTATACTGTACTACACCCTGGCTAGCTATGAAATCCATTGTATGACCACAGAGCAGTGTACTTACATGGCTGTATTGTCTCATCCCAGTAGTAGTTTATGGGCCAGGCTGTGTTATGGAAACTACAGGTCTATCATATCCCAAAGTGAAGCCCCCTCAGAGCTCCGTTTTGTTCGATTTCTCTCTGAGAGGCAGATGCAATCAGGCTCCATTGTAAGACGTTGAAGTGACATTTTACTTAAGCTCCTCGACAAAGCAGCTAGCTAATGCTAGCTCAGACACGCCACGACACTGTCATATCCGCCGCATTTGATGATGATGTCACTGTATTCAGCTCTGGATTGATAAGTGGGTCCAATTTAGACTGGCTTTTCAGTTAGCCAACTGGTAGTCTCTCATACTTAGCCATGCATCTTGAAGGCATGTTAGACTAGAGCTAGTCAGTGGATCCAAGGGCTCAGTTCATTGATTAGAGCATGGTATATGCAACATAATGTTAGTGGATTTGTATCCCATAAGGCCCACATATGCTGACCTTATGCTGAAGCTGTAAGTCAATACTCTAGATGGAGAACACCTAGCTAAATGAAAAACCATGACTATATCTTAGTCTACTTTTATCTTTTATGGAGGAGCATCATGTGATCAAGGGTCCCTTGTCATAAAGTTGACAAAGGAAGTATCATCTATCAATCCCAAGCCCAGTTTATAAATGTGAAACTTATCTTCTTCAAGTTGTCCCCAATATAGATAATAACACCAATTAGGTATTCAGGTCCAGTAGGTTATTCAGTGTTTTTTATCGCCACGCATAAACAAGGTTCCTTTCTCCTCAGCGGTGGACTTCATTAACAGGCTACACACACTGCAAAGTAGTGGGTTGGCACACACATAGCTACACACATATACACATACTGTAGCTACACACAAACACACACAAACAACACACAAACACACACACTCCAGCGCCCTTTCGCGCACAAAGGCATGCAAAGACACATCACGTGCAAAGACACATCTATAGCTCAGATAAGAAGAAGATACCAACGTCCTTGTACGTTTACAAAGACATGCATCTACTGCTTAGACACAAACCACACGTACAGCTCTACACACAGCCTTGTCCTGGCATGCAAAAGAGAACTTGTGCAACCAGAAAAACAGGAGCAACATCTTGGCACACAAGACACACATCTGTAGCTGAGACACTATAAAAAATAAAACATCATATGTTCAGCCTCCCTGCTGACAGGTCATGAACTTTATGAGTCAGGTGGTAGTGTTTGAGCATCTCTCCTACAGTGAGGGAAAAAAGTATTTGATCCCACTGACAAAGAAATGATCAGTCTATAATTTTAATGTAGGTTTATTTGAACATTGAGAGACAGAATGAATAACAACAAAAAAATCCAGAAAAACGCATGTCAAAAATGTAATAAATTGATTTGCATTTTAATGAGGGAAATAAGTATTTGACCCCCTCTCAATCAGAAAGATTTCTGGCTCCCAGGTGTCTTTTATACAGGTAACGAGCTGAGATTAGGAGCACACTCTTAAAGGGAGTGCTCCTAATCTCAGTTTGTTACCTGTATAAAAGACACCTGTCCACAGAAGCAATCAATCAGATTCCAAACTCTCCACCATGGCCAAGACCAAAGAGCTCTCCAAGGATGTCAGGGACAAGATTGTAGACCTACACAAGGCTGGAATGGGCTACAAGACCATTGCCAAGCAGTTTGGTGAGAAGGTGACAACAGTTGGTGCGATTATTCATAAATAGAAGAAACACAAAAGAACTGTCAATCTCCCTCGGCCTGGGGCTCCATGCAAGATCTCACCTCGTGGAGTTGCAATGATCATGAGAACGGTGAGGAATCAGCCCAGAACTACATGGGAGGATCTTGTCAATGATCTCAAGGCAGCTGGGACCATAGTCACCAAGAATACAATTGGTAACACACTACGCCGTGAAGGACTGAAATCCTGCAGTGCCCGCAAGGTCCCCCTGCTCAAGAAAGCACATATACATGCCTGTCTGAAGTTTGCCAGTGAACATCTAAATGATTCAGAGGACAACTGGGGGAAAGTGTTGTGGTCAAATGAGACCAAAATGGAGCTCTTTGGCATCAACTCAACTCACCGTGTTTGGAGGAGGAGGAATGCTTCCTATGACCCCAAGAACACCATCCCCACCGTCAAACATGGAGGTGGAAACATTATGCTTTGGGGGTGTTTTTCTGCAAAGGGGACAGGACAACATCACCGCATCAAAGGGACGATGGACGGGGCCATGTACCATCAAATCTTGGGTGAGAACCTCCTTCCCTCAGCCAGGGCATTGAAAATGGGTCGTGGATGGGTATTCCAGCATGACAATGACCCAAAACACATAGCCAAGGCAACAAAGGAGTGGCTCAAGAAGAAGCACATTAAGGTCCTGGAGTGGCCTAGCCAGTCTCCAGACCTTAATCCCATAGAAAATCTGTGGAGGGAGCTGAAGGTTCGAGTTGCCAAACGTCAGCCTCGAAACCTTAATGACTTGGAGAAGATCTGCAAAGAGGAGTGGGACAAAATCCCTCCTGAGATGTGTGCAAACCTGGTGGCCAACTACAAGAAACGTCAGACCTCTGTGATTGCCAACAAGGGTTTTGCCACCAAGTACTAAGTCATGTTTTGCAGAGGGGTCAAATACTTTTTTCCCTCATTAAAATGCAAATCAGTTTATAACATTTTTGACATGCGTTTTTCTGGATTTTTTTGTTGTTATTCTGTCTCTCACTGTTCAAATAAACCTACCATTAAAATTATAGACTGATCATTTCTTTGTCAGTGGGCAAACGTACAAAATCAGCAGGGGATCAAATACTTTTTTCCCTCGCTGTACATATTCTCCCTAAATCTCTACAATAGCTCAGACATGACACATATACACCGCTCTGCCGCAGAGAGCATACATCCAAGGCCAGATTATCCCTCATTCTGTCCAGGCTCATGCCATGTGCCAAGACTGTGAGACTATGAGGGAGACCAAAATCATGAGCTGGAAATAGCATCCATGGACATCAATGAGAGGCTGAAGCAGAGAGTATCCAGTAAGCAGAGTAGAATTAGATAAGTGGTATTATGAGAGTTTTAGGGGAAGGATGTGATTGTGAAAGACTGAACACCATTTCCCACGAAGTCCCAGGTGTAAGTGACCAGACTTAATTCTCTATAAGCCAATCAAAAACCAACCAACCAAAACATTATCCAATCATCCTCTTCTCTTGCGAACCTGACAAAACATATCCTTCTCAATAAGGACTCAACCTATCCATTGTCTCACCTACAACCAGCGCTGACCTTAAACTGACTGCTCATGACCAGATGTCAAATAAAACATTTAAATAGAAATTCTCTGATCTTTTGCACATAGATAATGTGGTGTTTCTCCCTCTCCCTCTCTTTCTTTGATTTTCTTTCTTTCTTCCTCTCTCTTTCCCTCTTTCCTTCCCTCTCCCTCTCACTCTCTTCGTCACTCTCTCTCCATCTCTCTACCCATCTCTCCCTCCCCCTCTCTTTCTAGAAACTGGGAACGGTTTTCCTTTCGTCACCCCCTTCGCTACATCCTCCTCTCTCCCTCCTCTCTGGGAATGGTTTTCCATGCTTTGTTATTCCGAGCGCAGTGGGTTCCCATTGAATTATATTACTTTACAAAGCTCAGTGATAGACAGAGATGATGATGTTCTCATAACCCCATTTAAGATATCATTGAAGTGAAAATGAGCACTCGTCAAATTCGTAAGTAATCATGACGCTTGGCCTACTGTAGCAACAGTTGTGGGCCCTCTGCTTCCATTTCCCTGGCCAAACAGGAGGACATATTCTAGAAACACATTATAGAGAAGGTCACGGTTCACCAGTGATTTATATTTTCATTGAATAACACAAACAGTGCTGTAACGATTAATCATTTTGTAATAGTAAAGTGCATCTGTTAAAATAAAGAGTACTGATAGACGTACTGTAAGTGTAGATGAACTGAAGTTGCCTGTCTTGCGTTGGTTATATGATCATGGCGCCTATAAAAACTAGGTCCTTGATTCCCTCAAGGGACACACATACTGGCTATGGAGAAAAAAAAGTGTCTGTAGCCAAAGTACTTTTTTGTATTATTATATCGTAAGATTTAAACTGTCGGCCGCTAAGGTTCCTACCTGAGCACACTAAGAGGTGATGGATTTAGCCTTGATTACAGTCTGATAAACCTCTCACCTCCACCTGTCTCACACACATACACACACGAACACGCACACACCCCCATCTGAATCCCATTCGGTCATAATTAGCTTTCTCCTCCATATTATCTCAGTGTAAATTATGCCCCATAGATGATCAATTACAGGACTTTAACCAGATTCTCTGCCTAGTTAGAATAAGGTTGGGAAGGAAGGGTGTATCAAGTGAATCTCAATAATTACGTCTTAGATTGTATAGAGAACGTTGTCTTTCTCCTGGATGTAGTTGATCTTGGATAATGAAGTTATTACCTCTCTGAAGATGAGGTTGAGGGTCCACTCCAACACACTTACACACAGGTTACATATCCAACCATAACCAGACTAGGACAGTCAGTGCATTACAACCTAAAGCTCATATATCATGAATAGCATGTTGTTGACGTGATGATCCTGATTATGAGTAACGTCTTTGGGTCTAATAGCAATCCATTATTAATGTTCTCATTAGTCGAGGTATGAATGAAATCAATCCTATGTTTCCCTACATGTATAATGTAAAACAATTACCCTCTATAAATCATTCACACGGGGCTTCGTTGTTAATATATGGGTGACATCTACTGTAGGCATCGAGACGTGGTTGAGATGATGTTGTTTATATTTTATAAAATTGTTGTTATTGGGGAAAAGACAACACTGACATAGACATGATGACGTGACAGTTAACTACAAACGTGACACGCAAGACGTATGTTAATAGATTGATTGAAGCAAGTGAAGGGGATATTGGACAAGGTAAACGACAAAACCTAACTTGTAGTGACAGTAGGCCGTCATTGTAAATAAGAATTTCTTCTTAATAACTGACTTGCCTAGTTAAATAAAGGTTTAATATGATTATCATTTTTTAAATGCAATTGTTAGTATGTGTGGGTTAGAGGTGGACAAGATGCTGTTGTTTCTGTCCACGGCTTCTCCATCCCTTCATGACAGAGTGAAAAGACCTAGTTGTCATGGGCAACAGCCAGAACTGGATTCTATTTAATTCAATTTACTACAACTTTGTTTATCCCCTTAGGGGTAATTAAAAAGGGCACTGGCAGCAAGGTCACAAATAATAACATTCTCCGTTTATAATGCAAGAACAACAACAAGTGCATATTTTCAGAATACAATTGACTAGAATGATGCGTTACTGTGAATTTTTCTACTATGCTTTAGCTTTCACAATACCTACAGTAAATGCCCAACCTCTCTCACACACACACACGATGTCTATGAAGACTTGTGCTGCCCCCTTTCTTCCTAGCAGCTTTGATGAAGTATGTAAAAAAAAAACATTGATAGAAGTGTGGAAAAGCAGGAGCAGAAGGAGAGGGGTGGGAAAAAAGAGGATGAACGAACCACGCTGATGGAGGAGAGGAGGAGGAGGGGAGGAAAAGAGGTGGAGAAAGACATGAGAAAGAGTGGCACAGCGGTTGGTGACTTCTGAATTGCTCCTGTGACCATGACTTTTAGATTCCGCAACCCAGTCGTTATTTTGCACCACGGTGATCCTCTCTGACGTTCATGAATTAATAAAAGACAGCAGAATGTCAGCGAATCTATTTGTAGGTTTGCTCGTAGAGCAAAGACACACTTATGTGCTCGTGCAACCTCATCTCTCATCTCACTGCCACCCTCCCTCTATCTTTCTTGGACACACACACAATGCATGCACGTACAAAAGCATGCATGTACACACACGTACACACACTCACAGTGTACACACGCGCGCACACACAACACACACATGCACCACATCAGGAATTCCAAATGAGCCTGCTAAGTGGCAAGTATCAAATGTATTATGAAAAGAGCACTAGTAGAAAAAGCCATTCTGTGTCCAATTAATATTTTCTTTGTTATGCTTATACTGTGTTCTGTAAGGTATGGATTTTCTATGTATGTTCGACGATGACCTCGCTAGAACGCACACAGAGGCATGTAAGCATGGTAAGATAGTCTGTGATTTTCCATGACAACCATATCCTGGTCTGTCAGTCTGCTGGAACCCCAAAGACTCTTTCGCCACTATTTACAATCTGTGCGTTAAAGACGAACAACCCTGAATAAAGAACTCCATTTATTCATTTTCAGACTGATGTATTTGGCGAGCGTCACTTTTAATTCATGAAATATGAAGGTCTGTTTTTGGCTAGTCTTCGGCGAAGATATTTTTCATATTGCTCCCTTTTCTGTGAAAATGAGTGTATTCGCAGAGCGATAAAATCACTGCAGCAGCACACAAGTTTGGTCTTTCTATTTGATTAGATCTGAATAAGTGAGAGCCGACAGACAATGTTGGTAATATTCTCCATAGAGATAGCAGGATTGAGCTCTGGCTCTTTGACACCTTGGATTTACCTTGTCTAAAGAAACAGGATGTTCGCTCTGACAGAGAGAGGTACCTTTCTTTTACTGCTTTCATTTTAGTACCTAGATGTGGCCTAATGTGTTTCTGGAACACTGTACTACTATCCCTGAGGCACCTGCACTCAGAGACACTCAGAGCCTGTTTCCCAGACCCAGATTATGCCTTATCCTTGACTAGAAATCACTCTCAGTGGAGAATTTCAATTGAAAGTACATTTAAATTCAGGACTAGGCTAAATCTGGGTCTAACACTGCCCCTCAGAGTTCACCAAATCCTCCATGATGGTATGAGACAAGCGATCTATCATTCTAATTCACACTCCATCGATTCTAGATAATAACTGTCTTGGAACTTTTGGTTAAAATATGGCATCCATTGAAATTCTAAATCTCAAACAGCATCACATGAGGCCTGTACTGTATCTGCAATCAATCAAATCAATCAAATGTATTTATAAAGCCCTTCTTATATCAGCTGATGTCACAAAGTGCTGTACAGAAACCCAACCTAAAACCCCAAACAGCAAGCAATGCAGGTGTAGAAGCACGGTGGCTAGGAAAAACTAGAGAGGAACCAGGCTATGAGGGGTGGCCAGTCCTCTTCTGGCTGCCGGGTGGAGATTAAAGCAGAACATGGCCAAGATGTTCAAATGTTCATAGATGACCAGCAGGGTCAAATAATAATAATCACAGTGGTTGTCGAGGGTGCATCAGGTCAGCACCTCAGGGGTAAATGTAAGTTGGCTTTTCATAGCCGATCATTCAGAGTATCTCTACCGCTCCTGCTGTCTCTAGAGAGTTGAAAACAGCAGGTCTGGGACAGGTAGCACGTCCGGTGAACAGGTCAGGGTTCCATAGCCGCAGGCAGAACAGTTGAAACTGGAGCAGCAGCACGGCCAGGTGGACTGGGGACAGCAAGGAGTCATCAGGCCAGGTAGTCATGAGGCATGGTCCTCCGAGAGAAAGAAAGAAAGAAAGAAAGAAAGAAAGAAAGAAAGAAAGAAAGAGCATACTTAAATTCACACAGGACACCAGATAAGACAGGAGAAATACTCCAGATATAACAGACTGATCCTAGCCCCCTGACACATAAACTACTGCAGCAGTATCTATCTAGGGCTCTGCCTGCATTGTTTAAATTTCTTTGAAGCGAGAGCCAGTCAGATGTGTCTCACACCTCAACCCCGGCACTGTGACTTTAATCTGATTGATTGATTGATTGAATACTTTATTGTCCCTTTAGGTGAAATTTGTCTGGCAACATACAGCAGCTCCTGGTATACACATAAACACAAATCAAAAACACAGTACATACAACACTTCACTTATGGACGTTATATATCACAGGACATACTTTGAACATATGAATACAGTAAGTGTGGAGTTCTGGTTCATAGTCCGTATGTGTTTACGAATCTGATGCTTGTGCTGGAGTCTGGTGTAGCAATCTAAGCTCCAGACTCTGGAACACACATATTCCCTGGCGACTGGGTTGGAGCCCCGGCTCAGTCGACTGTCTCTGCCCTTCCTTTCTGTGTCCATCTCCAGAACCTGTCTCTCATTCTGTCCTATCAATAAAATACGTAAGGAGATCGGATATGAAAGGGATATAATGCTTGTTGGACTTGCGTGCCCGGTTTGTTCTGCAGAGTGGGATTTTGAGGCTTCGCCCGGACTGTAACGTTTGGTACTGGTCGTACAGCGGATGTGTGATGTCTTTATTGACTGTTACCAGCCGTGATCTCTCTTCTTGTTGCTTGATCATCTGAACAAAATTCATCAGATTACCCATAACTGATTAGAGTAATGTGTTGATGTTTTTTTTAATTACCAACTTAAACTTCAAAAACAAACAAATTATGCCAGGTAGCCAGTCTATTGCATGGCGGCCCCCTGCAGCACTATGTAGATCATTTTAGAACATTTTATAATATAATCTGTCAGTTTCTATTTCATAGCAGGTTAATTGGGGGTCCTGGATTTCCAGGCATGCCCTCACTTTGGCTGCCTCTCTCCTTGCAGCTCTGCCATTAGAAGGGGTGTGGGTGACTCTATGTGCTATTGCTCTCTCTCTCTCTCTCTCTCTCACACACACACACACACACACACACACACACACACACACACACACACACACACACACACACACACACACACACACACACACACACACTGCCAACTCCCTAAAATAGAATAGCTTTCACAACAGGCTCTGTCTGAACCGACCACGTGATACGATTATTAAAACAGACAGTCAGAGGGGTTGCCTGGAAGTGGTTGCCTAGAGACCAGTGGCAGTACAACAGCACAACGGTAAAGAGCATAGCCTGTTCCTGAGAAAAGTCAGGGGTTGTGTAGGTGTCAGTGACCTCACTTGTCATCTCCTGTGGGAGCGGAAGAAACTGAATGTCTGTGACATGGCAGGGCCAGTCAGAGTGACTCTTCCAGACTCAGAGGTTGTAATTATGGTCTAAACCAACAGGTTCACCTCGATTTGACTAACTCCTTACCCCTCCTGACATTTCCACCTGCAACATTCTGACACTCTCGATCTCTCTTTCAAATGTTCTGTCTTTCTCTATTTCTTTCTTTCTCTCTCTCTCTGCCTCTCTCTCTCGCTCTATCAATTCGATTCGATTCAAGGGGCTTTATTGGTATGGGAATCATATGTTTACATTGCCAAGGCAAGTGAAATGGATAAACAAAAGTGAAATAAACAACAAAAAGTGAACAGTAAATATTAGACTCACACAAGTTCCAAAATAATAGAGGCATTTCAAATGTCATATTATGTCTATATACAGTGTTGTAACGATGTGTAAATAGTTAAAGTACAAAAGGGAAAATAAATAAACATAAATATAGGTTGTATTTACAGTGGTGTTTGTTCTTTACTGGTTACCCTTTTCTTGTGGCAACAGGTCACAAATCTTGCTGCTGTGATTGGACACTGTGGTATTTCACCCAATACATATGTGAGTTTATCAAAATTGGATTTGTTTTTGAATTCGTTGTAGGTCTGTGTAATCTGAGGGAAATAATTGTCGATAATATGGTCATACATTTGGCAGGATGTATGACCATAATAAAAAAAAATTAAATACTCTAGGCGGAATTAGGTATTTTTGGCTGGGGTCAAAATTACGCCAAAGGACTTAAATTTTTTTAAGTCTATACTGATACATAAACAGTAAACAAATATTTAGATTTATTAAGAATAAGTTGATTGACAAACTCGTAAAAGGATTGGAAGAATTGAAAAAAATATGCCTCTGGGGTCAGTCTCCACCTCATCGTCTTCTCTTGAGAGCCAGGTCTGCCTACGGCGACCTTTCTCAATAGCAAGGCTATGCTAACTGGGTCTGTACATAGTCAAAGCTTTCTTTAATTTTGGGTCAGTCACAGTGGTCAAGTATTCTGCCACTATGCATTCTCTGTTTAGGGTCAAATAGCATTCTAGTTTGCTCTGTTTTTTTGTTCATTCTTTCCAATGTGTCAAGTAATTATCTTTTTGTTTTCTCATGATTTGGTTGGCTCACATTGTGTTGCTGTCCTGGGGCTCTGTGGGGTCTGTTTGTGATTGTGAACAGAGCCAGGACCAGCTTGCTTAGGGGACTCTTCTCCAGGTTCATCCCTCTGCAGGTGAAGGCTTTGTTATGGGAGGTTTGGGAATCGCTTCCTTTTAGGTGGTTGTAGAATTTAGCGGCTCTTTTCTGGATTGTGATAATTAGCGGGTTGGTGAGCGGACCCCAGACCTCCCAACCATAAAGGGAAATGGGTTCTATAACTGATTCAAGTATCTATCTGTCTATCTATCTCGCTCTTTCTCTTCTCATTTGAGCTGCCCTCTCTTCCTGCTGTCTGTTCTTAGAATCAAACCACATACCTTTTTTTAAATTGTCAAGTGAAACAGAGAAGTGGATTGAGTCCTGTTATCAGTCAGCCATTTAGTTGTAGAGACACAAGCAAGGAAGAGAGTGGTTGAAGATGAGAAAGCCTTGCGGGCAAACAGACAGGCAGGCAGGCAGACAGACAGAAGACCTCAGGAGTCAATATGACAGAGGCTGATAGACCCTGACAGAGACAGATAAGCACTTTCCTAGAATACACTAGCTAGCTCCCTATCCAGTCCACAGTGGTGCAAAAACGTTATCGCTCACAACACCGCCGCCACGCCAGCCTGTTCCCTACAGTGTCCACCACATCCTCAGTCTTCCCACCCAGGCGACTTCTTGCCACCTCTCCTCACAGGGTTCCACAGCTCAAGGCTGGGTTGGTGCAGTAGATGAAGTGGTGAGGTAGAAATGTGGAGAAATTAGTCAGTCGGCTCAAACTTGACTCTTTTTATTAGAAGCATCCAGCTGCAAGTTATGCTCGCTGACGCCGCCTGGTCTGAGAATTGACAAGTGCATGGCTATGCAACCTGAACTCACAACATGTTCCAGGGCATCAGTGTGCTAAGCACCTACCAGTCGGCCCCTAACTCTGGTCCAGGAAGTTATATTAGTGTGTTAGTATCATAGTGGTCGAAGTTGGGATAGCAATGACTATATATGAGGTGGGAGAGCTAGCTAGCCTAGCTATGTGTTCAGGATGAATTTGTCATACAATGTTAATGCCAGAAATCACTACAACCAAGCAACCACTTTTTATTTAACCCTTATTTTACCAGGTAAGTTGACTGAGAACATATTCTCATTTACAGCAACTACCTGGGGAATAGTTACTGGGGAGAGGAGGGGGAATAAATGAGCCAATTGGAAGCTGGGGATGATTAGGTGGCCATGATAGTATGAGGGCCAGATTGTGAAGTTAGCCAGGACACTCTTATGATAAGTGCCAATGGATCTTTAGTGACCACAGAGAGTCAGGACACCAGTTTACCGTCCCATCCGAAAGACGGCACCCTACACAGGGCATACACAGGGCAATGTCCCCAGTCACTGCCCTGGGCATTGGGATATTGTTGCTTGTGCCTTAGCTGTCACCTTGATAAATTGGCTGCGCTGGCTCGGTAGTTAGTACTACTAGCAAGCTAATAGTTTAGCAGCTAGCTTGTGGATACTAATAACTAACCTCTTTTGTCTGTGCTATTAGCTAGCTAGTGCTACTAGCTAGCCGCTAGCAGAGAGGAAGTAGCAAAGTAAGAGGGATAACTTGGGATAACTCAAAATATTCTCCAGCAGGTGGCTTTTATGGGGGGGTTCGCTCACCAAGGGGGGAGTTTTTCAACGGAGGTCAATGCGAATGGCGAAAAACACTTCATATTTGAGTTCTTTCTGTTAGTGCTATCCGGAATTCTTGGGACGCCCCTACCCTAAACCCCAACCCCTACACTAACCCTAACCTTAAACATAACAATAACTCTTACCTAACTCTAACCTTACGCTAACCTTAACTGTTACCTTAAACATTTTACATTTCAACTTCAATGGGGTAGGGACGTCCCAAGGATATCAGGTAGCAAGGACCGTTGTGATTGTTCACATGCATATCTGTCCCACTTCATCTTGCCTCCTCCCGACTGCCTTCCATTTTTTAAGACATTTATTTTCATTGTTAGAGCGGCCAATGGAGTATCTGGTCAATATAATGGAACATCTGTGCCGCTAGCTAGTAGCTTCGAATTCTAAATGTAATTTCACCACCCGTGCTGTTGGTGGCAGTAACCCACCATCCCCTCTGACAACATTCGACATCCTTTCTCATCTCATATGTCTCACAGCGTCTGTGATGTGAGCAGGTATCTGCTGGAGCCAGAACCAAATGCTTTTTTATCGCTGTTTTGACCATGGCCTGGTTATTAATGCACAATTACAGATCTGGCCTAATGCATAAGTAGCTCTCCAATTCAGTAATATACATGTTTTACAAGTCTTACAAGTCCCTACTTTAAGCATGTAACTCTACTGTATTTTGAGTCATAACTAAACCTTAATTGTCTAATTATCTCACTGGTTCTCCTCCTGTGGGAATGATTACTGTCCATTCCCTCACAATCTTTAACCAGACACACAGTCCCATTCACTGTGATATAAATATTGGTCTCCCATTCATCATGACCAAAATAGAGGTGTTTATTCAAATCCATAACAGCTCTTATCCCTCATACTACCAACATGTTTTACATAAATGGATTACCAACTGGGGTCATTTTGAACCCAATAATAAACTATTGGAAATCCAACAATCATAGAAAAAATATCAACTTCATTCTCATCAAAACATCATTAGATATGTAAATAATGTTATCTGAAAGAAAAAAATTACCAAAAAATATTGTTGTTTTTGCTAAATTACAGTTAATTTGCATATTCTTTTAAATGAAAATAAAAAAAATCCCTTAAATAATGTGCAGCTTTTTTCCCAAAGTACTATCCACATAAGTTGTAGTATCATTTAGTTTTTAGAATATTGAAATAAATACAAATTTTGTCATATTTATTTGAAAAAACGACTGCCATTTAAAGTGGTGGTACACCAAAATTTGAAATATACTTAATTTTATTAACAAAAAGGGATTCACAGAGACAATAATCAAAATATTATTAATTCCTAATGTTTGGTATACTCAATGTACAGTTGAAGTCGGATGTTTACATACACCTAGGATGGAGTCATTAAAACTTGTTTTCAACCACTACACAACTTTCTTGTTAACAAACTATAATTTTGGCAAGTCGGTTAGGACATCTACTTTGTGCATGACATTTTTCATTTTTCCAACAATTGTTTGCAGAATTATTTCACAGATTATTTCACTTATTATTCACTGTATCACAATTCCAGTGGGTCAGAAGTTTACGTGCACTAAGTTGACTATGCCTTTAAACAGCTTGGAAAATTCCGCAAAATGATGTCACGGCTTTAGAAGCTTCTGATAGGCTAATTGACATAATTTGAGTCAATTGGAGGTGTACCTGTGGATGTATTTCAAGGCCTACCTTCAAACTCAGTGCCTCTTTCCTTGACATCATGGGAAAATCAAAAGAAATCAGCCAAGACCTCAGAAAAAACATGTAGACCTCCACAAGTCTGGTTCACCCAATTTCCAAACGCCTGAAGGTACCACGTTCATCTGTACAAACGCTCAGGAAGGAGACGCATTGTGTCTCCTAGAGATGAACGTACTTTGGTGCGAAAAGTGCAAATCAATCCCAGAACAACAGCAACGGATTTGTGAAGATGCTGGAGGAAACAGTTACAAAAGTATCTATATCCACAGTAAAACGAGTCCTATATTGACATAACCTGAAAGGCCGATCAGCAAGGAAGAAGCCACCGCTCCAAAACCGGGGCTGGCAGCATCATGTTGTGGGGGTGCTTTGCTGCAGGAGGGACTGGTGCACTTCACAAAATAGATGGCATCATGAGGGAGGAAAATTATGTGGATATATTGAAGCAACATCTCAAGACATTAGTCAGGAAGTTAAAGCTTGGTCGCAAATGGGTCTTCCAAATGGACAACGACCCCAAGAATACTTCCAAAGTTGTGGCAAAATGGCTTAAGGACAACAAAGTCAAGGTATTGAAGTGGCCATCACAAAGCCCTGACCTCAATCCTATAGACAATTTGTGGGCAGAACTGAAAAAGCATGTGCGAGCAAGGAGGCCTACAAACCTGACTCAGTTACACCAACTCTGTCAGGAGGAATGGGCCAAAATTCACCCAACTTATTGTGGGAAGCCTGTGGAAGGCTACCCGAAACGTTTGACCCAGGTTAAACAATTTAAAGGCAATGCTACCAAATACTAATTGACCGTATGTAAACTTCTGACCCACTGGGAATGCGATGAAAGAAATAAAAGCTGAAATAAATCACTCTCTACTATTATTCTGACATTTCACATTCTTAAAGTAAAGTGGGGATCCTAACTGACCTAAGACAGGGAATTTTTACTCTGATTAAATGTCAGGAATTGTGAAAAACTGAGTTTAAATGTATTTGGCTAAGGTGTATGTAAACTTCCACCTTCAACTGTATGTAAGGTAATTTTTATGTTGTACATCGTCATCAGTGGTGGAAATAGTAATGTATTTTCATACTTGAGTAAAAGTAAAGATACCTTAATAGAAAATGACTCAAGTGAAAGTGACAGTCATCCAGTAAAATAGTACTTGAGTAAAAGTAAAAAATGATTTGGTTTTAAATATACTTAAGTATCAAAAGTAAAAGTATAAATAATTTCT
Organism: Salmo trutta; assembly: GCF_901001165.1. NCBI lineage: Eukaryota > Metazoa > Chordata > Actinopteri > Salmoniformes > Salmonidae > Salmo > Salmo trutta. Next base: position 6,866,771 of record NC_042991.1, read on the forward strand.
AATTCCTTATATTAAGCAAACCAGACGGCACTATTTTCCTTCTTTTTTTTACGGATAGCCAGGGGCTCTCTCCAACACTCAGACAAAATTAAAAAAATTAAGCATGTGTGTTTAGTGAGTCTGCCAGATCAGAGGCAGTAGGGATGACCAGGGATGTTCTCTTGATAATTGCATAAGTTGGACCATTTTCCTGTCCTGCTAAACATTCAAAATGTAATGAGTACTTTTGGTTGTCAGGGAAAATGTAAGGAGTAAAAAGTACATTATTTGCTTTAGGAATGTAGTGGAGTAAAAGTTGTCAAAAATATAAATAGTAAAGTAAAGTACAGATGCCCCAAAAAACTACTTTAAAGTATTTTTACTGAAGTGCTTTACACCACTGATGGTCATACCTAGTTATAACCAGTTAAAACCGTAGGCGAGTACATAATGTGCTTTATTTCTGCAGGGGATCTGTCTATCTGGTCAAAATCTAATAACTCCAGAAAGACCTAGATTCAAATAAAGGTCTAATCTATCAAATTGCTATAGCCGGAATTAGGTGTTTTTGGTTGGGGTCAAAATTACGCCAAAGGACTTAAAATGTTTTAAAGTCTATACAGATACATAAACAGTAAACAATTATTTAGATTTATTAAGAATACGTTGATTGACAAACTCGTTAAAAAAATTGAAGAATTGAAAAAATATACCTCTGGGGTCAAAATGACCCGTCTGTATTATTAGTGTTAACTCGCCTAGTGCGGTGATCATCCCATCAGCGTTCATTCTGCTCTTTAAAATGGTTATAATTTCCATTGACCTCTGTCTATTGATCTGTCTATCTGTTTATACCCTGCACTAATCAATGGGAACCTGCCTCTTAACAGATCCATATAATTCTCAATTACTCCCATCACCAACACTGTCCTCAAACACATCCTCCAGTCCTCCCCTCCTTTAAATATGTGGACACTGCATCATTTTAACTGGTATTGGATCCTCCAGCGGGTCAACACAACGAAATCAATAGCCCCAGAGAGAACAGAGGAGAGGAGAGAGGATTTTTCTCGCTCTATCCCAGGCAGAGTTGCAGAGATCTGATAGGGAGAGGTGGAGGTGGAAGTGAAGGTGGGTGGGTGGATGCCAGAGGCACAGCAAATTTACTGGAAGCCCCACATATCACTGCACAACCACAACAACAAGGTCTCTCTGCTCTGCTGCAACACGTCTTAATCTCACACCTGTCTGTCGTCGCTGCCGGCGTGAATATCTCTACTTAACCTACTCATTTAACCCCTCGCTGCACTTCCAGCTGCGGAAAATTACAGGGCCGGCTAGCGATGCAAAAGAGCTTCAAGTGATTCCAGACGGGTATCAAAATTCATAGGCTATCTAGCTACCGCAATGGCCGTCATTTTTACAAGAGGCCCGTGTCAGCTACCATTTAAATAACAGCTCTGGGAAGGAAGGGATCTCTTTAGTGAGGCAAAGCTATTTCAGAAAGCAGCTCAAGAAGCTCTTGATCCAGGCGTCCTTGAGTTTGGGCTCCCGCTTCACAAAACATCATCCACCACCAAGCAGCGACAGGTCGTCATGGCGGGTCATCATGAGTGTGCGTGAGAGGGATGGCATTTCCATTGCGAACGGCGGCCGTCTGATCTGTATTTCAAATACAAACTGTGAGTGATGGTGAGTAACCACGCAAGTCACCTAATTATTCAGCTGTGGGTCAAGGGTCAAGCGCCACTCTGATTGTCTCCCCACAATCACTGCTGTAGAGAGAAAGTACTACTCATATCCCTTGACTTTGAATGTCCTTCTATTTTCCATTCAGCATCTATGAGCCAGCCCTAAACTAATTTCCTCCTCTTAAAAATTGAAGGTTGAATTTTGGACCAGAGAAGAACGCCTCGTTATGTCTTTCACTCAGGAACGATCTCCGGACTCTCAATGGCAGAGAGGTTGTCACTGGAACCAGTCCGGCAGCCACTTTATTTATTAACCTTTATTTAACTAGGAAAGTCAGTTAAGAACAAATTCTTATTTACAATGACGGCCAAACCTGGACGATGCTGGGCCAATTGTGCGCTGCCCTATGGGACTCCCAATCACAGCCGGATGTGATGCAGCCTGGATTCAAACCAGGCACGGCAGTGACGCCTCTTGTACTGAGATGCAGTGTCTTAGACCACCGCGTCACTCGGGAGCCCTTTAGAACTCTAGAACCGTCAACATGTGTGACAGTTCATTCTCTGCCTTGAATTAGAAGTTAGAGCTGCAGTCTGTGATTCGTACATTCGACTTTGAAATTAATGAAAATTAATGGAATATAGCCATTGATTCTTGAAGAATATAACTTAGAAATAATCTCAAGTTTAGTTCAACTGTCTTACCCCATCAACGTGAATGGAGAATGGCACAGACATCACTATAAACCAGAGACGGAGAGATATTAAACACTGTAAATGTGTGGGCAGCAGAAACCTTAAATGTTCATGTCTAAACCCATTGGGCACACACTGGTTGAATCAACGTTGTTTCCACGTCCTTTCAATGAAATTTTGTTGAACCAATGTGGAATAGACGTTGAATTGACATCTGTGCCCAGTGGGACGTGTCTCATTGTAGCATATATTTCCAGTAGTAATTCAGCCATAGCAATTATCATGTGAATCGGTTGTGCACTCAAAGCTGGAAATACTCTGTGAGCATAACACCTTGCGGTCCATCATGAGTCATCAGGAGTCATGGCATTCCAATGAGTCAGGTCATCCCGTGTCTGGTAGATGTAAAGCCTCTGTAAAACATAAAAACCTAATGGTTATGAACCTCACACACGCCCCCACTCCCACCACTACAGTCCCTGGCAATGTTGCCTCAAATGTTTGTTTTTTTGGCACAGAGCAAATTTCAGGTCTGCTGAGCGCAAACCTCTGTGCAACTTCCAGCGAGTGTTTACTGTGAACGCTGAGGCTATACCCACTTTAAGTAACAGTTTTATCAGTGGTCAAGTAGGCTACTGTGGCTATTTGATCATAATGTAGGCCTACCAGAGTGGCCTACCATAAAAAAAAACTATGGAGAAAATGCATCCCATAACATTTTAACATGGAAATAGCTGTTCTATCATTCAGCCTACAGTAGCAGACAATGTGTGATGTTCAATGTAGGTCTTACATTCCATGAGACTTTTGGAAAAAAAACATGCAGGGCTTGACAGTCATTTTTATCCACTCAGACAGGGAGGTGATTGAAAATGTTGTGTTGTTTGATGCAAGAAAACACAAAATAAAGTGCATTATTATTCCCATACCATTATTACAGAGAATCAGACAAATTACGCTACCCTCTGCCTATTGGCTACTTAGCTTATTCAAGCCTGCCTCAAAATGCCCATTCACATGTAAACCATCTTTAAGACAAACAAAAAAGGTCTTTAACTGACTTGCTTTTCAAAGATGTCTAGAAATGTACACGTTTTGTGCTCTTTTAGGCAGCAATCACTCCCCCATTGCTGCCTGCAAATGATCTATAACTGGGCTAATAACTCACTAACTAGCAAAGGATATGAACAAAATGTGCACACGTGGCTACATGCAGCTCTCGCTTTGATCTCAAAACAAGCGCATCTACTCACAACCACTCATGCTGTAAACACAGTTCAGTTCAAAGTAAATTGGACAGATCCATATATGGTAATGGTCTATTTGCATATAGGCCTTCTGCAGCTCTGATTGGTTATGCCGCACCGGTCTGTGTAGAATATGGGCTGAGTCGTGGGTGTCAATGCAATAGAATCCTACTCCGATGCGTTCTGCCTACAACAAAATCTCTGATATTTCTTCTGAGCGGCAGTCTGGGGGAGATGCGTGGCAGTCTCGTGGCTGAGGGAACATTGGTCCCTGGGAAAGTATTGGTTTAATGTCAAAAGTTACATGTAAACCATCTTCAATCATTAATGTCACTCTCAGGCTGTCTTAATGTCAGCAGAAGTTACATTCAGGTCGAGACACAGAGATTCAAAAGGCTAACATCAAAAACAATGTCAAGAGGAATTCAGAATTCCCACTAATTGATTATTAGTAGGTAGAACCTTCTATTAGGCTATGTAAAAGACAGCTCTGGTAGTAGGCTAGATAGGGGATATTCCGGTTACAAAACAAATAATCAAAAAGTTAAAAATATCAAAGCCAATTGCCAAGAGGGATTCACTGACACTGAGGTATATAAATGGTTACAGGTTAGTCTAATGTGGAACTAAACATGACATTAAACACTGAGCATGTAGCATATTGATATGCTTCACGTTTCACACACATCATCTGGCCAGTAGCAGTAATAGCTCTAGCTGGTTTACAGCTGTGGCCGATCCATTAAGGTATATGGTATGGCTATCCATCCATGGCCAGTAACACAGAAATAAACTACAGAGAGAGCTTGCAGAGTACCACATGCTCCCGGGCAGCCTGGGGACGTTGATCGGACTCCAAGGGGAGCATGTGCTGTGACACCATTTCTGTGCATATTGTTAAATGTCCCTTCTTGATCTTTTCAACTTAGGAGTAATTCCGCTGCACGTGAGGGTTTAAGCGTAAGGTTATGTAGCACATTCAGAGAACAAGTCACCCTGTTACACCCGCACTCTCTCTCCCCATTCCTCTGACCTGCTCCCTCCTATCGAGACACTCTCAATACCAAGTGTCTCTCCCCTGACCCCTTTCCTCTCTCTGTGAATTGCATCTCAATCTGTCTGTCTCCAAATCAAACTGAAGAATGCATGGCCAGGCTTACAGTTTATATTTGGATAAACGGCAAAGAGAATGAATGTCATAATAATGGCCTACATCTCCACTGTCCTTGCCCTCTCTGTGTGTCTTCTTCTGTCTAGTCTAATCTATTTGTGACCGAAGCTCATACTGCTTTGATTCAACATTCTCTCACACACACCTTCACACATATATGAATGCACACACACACACATCAGATAAGACACGCACCATCAGTGATGGATTCATTTGATCATGAATGTCCACCCATTGACTCATCCCCTCCTCCTTGTTTGGTGTTGGCTGCCTCCCCCCCCCCCCCCCCCCCCTCCCCGCAGTCTCACCCCTCTGCGCCACACTTCAAATGGCACGCAGCATTCAATTAGCTATGTCCCAGCTGACAGCCTTATCAAGGCATCAAGGCTGACTCTTACCAGTCTGCATTTGCATCTCTTCTTAACAGTGGGTAGAGAGCCTCTTCCCAGGGAGCTGGGCAGGCCCCCCGTCGACTCGCTCTTTGAACGTTCCAAGCCTCTTGTATTGATTTGTTGGGTTTCAGCTGTGGTGCACCGCTGCCCCCTAAGGTGGAGCATTGTATTGCATGCAGCCTTTGAATGAGAACTCAGCTCATTATGGTTGCAGCAAGAGAGGGAGAAGCACACACTGTCCTGAAATGTGCATATTCTGTTAAGAATAAATACAGTGGTAGAGCAAAGCTATGGATGATCTACTGAGTAAGATCTTACATTGGGATGATCAACAAGAATAGCAATACTAGACCCACTCAACTGAGTGCCGTTGAGAGGTATCTTGAGATGGAATATGACTACACACAGTGAACATGAACACGCTGCATAACCCTATCGAAGACAGTGTTTGAATATGACATTGCTTGATTGAGTCTGTGGTGGAATGAAAAATGGGCTTAAGTTTGAGACATTTCCCTTAGGAACTGTCATTGGGGGACTAAAATGTCTGAAAAGGTTTGATGGAGCCCATCAAGCCACTGGCCTACTGTCCTCTATCGAGTCTAGACAACAGGCACTCAAAATAGAACTAAATAAAAGACTTCAGTTGACAGGCAGAAACAGTAATGCACAGATGGATATGTAATAAGAAGTATCATATGCAAGTGAAGTGGCCACTACTAATGTAATCTATTGACTATATTCTGCATTTTTACCCACGGGTCTGTATGCACTTTTAACTTCCATAAAATAAACATGTATTTTGGTTGGTTGATGGTTTTTAAAGTGAAATTTGATTTATTCTGATTACACCTTTTTGCTTTTACTAATGTACTCTCTTTTTCATCGGTTCTGGCATTGATTCTGATCTTCACCAAATATTGTGGATACAGACTGAGTCATGGAGCTTTGGAAAAGCTTGAAAGAGAACGGCAATCAGTCGTTCATTCCCTCACATCCCTACAGAGGCCCCTCTCAGTGTGTTAGCAGCCGAAAACAGGTAAATGCCGTGGAACATTTCCATGCAAACCGGGCCGAGAAACATTCTAAATGAATTTATTTTGCTGTACTCTCTGAGATGGGAGAGCTGCAGAGTGTGCCTGGCAGTCAAAATGCTGCAACAAGAGAGAGAGGGTCCCCAGCGCACCTCCACAACAACCACATCTGCAGGTTTTCACAAAATCAAATAGACCACTTTAGCTAGTGTGCAAGGAGTATAGGCCTACACACGCAAGCAGGCACTTACACGCACACCTACGCAAACCGCAGGGACACGCTCACACACATACCCACAGGCACACAAACTTCCCCTGACATATCTTTTTATGGTATAAACCAGTGTGTAGGCACTCATGCATGTTAATCTGGAACGTGCACATTCACCCTGCCATACCTTTATTCCCCTTCCATAAATGGAGAGAAGTTACTGCTCATTACACACACACTCTCTCCCTTTGTACCTCTTTCAGGCAGGATGGAAATCTCGTCATTGTTCTAGCGTCACAGAGAAGAAAGAGCAGCTCCTCATCAAACTGTAGCCTGAAACCTCACTGCTGCCTCTCCTATCGGGGCCTGACCCCAAGACAGGGGAAATGGAGAACTTCAATACAGCACTTTTTTAATGACTGGAGTTTTCTTTCAGTAAATGCAGGTGAAGGAAAGGGGTTAACATTTTGACGTGTGATGGGTCACGAAGAATGTGGATAGTAACTACAGTATAGATAGGCTAGTGTGTCGATTACCTTTCTGTACAGCACAATATTTTTTTTGTGGCACTTCTCTGCCATCTGGTGGGCAAAAAGTAACCTTCCTACAAATACAATGCTACGTCAAACAACAATGTAGTTGAACAGAAGCCTAGTCTCTCATATAATCAAATTGCTTCAGAAGTATTCATTTCGTAATGCAGCTGAGGCAGTGTAATAGCACACAAATGTATATCAGTGAATGTCCAGTTTACCACATCCTTTATGCAGGTTCTACGGTCTATGCTTCTATCCTGAGATTAGGCTAGTTATTTTTGCAAAAAGATAAATTCATGGTTATCACATTCACTATGAATGACATGATCAATCTGTATTGGTAATTCACTGTCTGTATCTATCCCTTTGAAATAACCAAGTTATGTCCCAATTCTCTTTCCTGCCAGTGTACCCTTAACCTTTCAGATTTGAAAATAAATGACTGGTATAAAATAAGCATGGAAACTCTCCACCCAATGCTTTTAGATTTGTGAGTAGTGAACACCAAAGATGGTGGCTAAATGAAAATTGTTCACTTAGGACGTTTAATGTTGAAAAAAAAGTATCGGTACCAGTCTACTTAACAGGGTGGGTCTCCAATAGACACCATTAGCAGCTGGGTCTGGTCTACTTAGTTCATTGACTTTTATTGAACCATAAACAGTAAGGTGTCTTGCATCCTCTTCCATCTTGTGTACAATTCAAGATATTGGGACACACCCATTCTTTGTGGCAAGGACGAGAGGGTGTGATTTTCTGAGTATCATGCAGTCATTTGCTACCTACCAGGATCAATTGCACTTTGAGCGCCAACCAGTAAACATGCATTTCAGTTTTCCAAACCAAAATGAGACGTACGCATTCGTTTTAAACCTGTCAGATGACAATTTAACAAGTGCTGGTACACAATCTAGAAGTAATTACTTGCAGCAGCCCCTTTTGAGTTTTCAGAAATGTTTCAAAGTTCTATGTCAATACTGGCAAGATGTTTAGTTAATTTTGATAGCAGTTGACAACCAGGGTATAGGCTTAAACATCTTCAGTATTTAGCACTCAAGAGTAATATCTCAGGAGAGTAAACACTACGTTGTGCAAGTCAACAGTGAAGGTAGCACTTACTAAAGTTTCAATAAAGCAAATCACCATCTAACAGATGGGAATCAGTTTGCATATCATGCAAAACATCAACATACGACACGACCAATATGTAGAACAAAAGAACACATTTATTTTCATTGCTGGATCATCCCGTTCCCAGTTGGTTTGACCTCCTGGGGAACCTTCAGCGTCCAATGCATTTAGTCCAGCTGTGAAAAAGCAATTTCAGGGTTAGATTCATGTAAAGATTTACAACTAATCAACTTCTGTCAATAGAATGGTATTGTAGAATATCATTAGGTACATACTTTTATTCATAATATAATCAATAGGTTGAGTATCTAGCTAGTGATATACAACGCATTCGGAAAGTTTTCAGACCCCTTAACTTTATCCCAAAAAAATTTACGTTACCGCCTTACATAAGTATTCAGATCCTACACTCAATAATTTGTTGAAGCACCTTTGGCAGCAATTACAGCCTCGAGTCTTAGGTATGACACTACAAGCTTGGCACACCTTTATTAGGGGAGTTTCTCCCATTCTTCCCGGCAGACCCTCTCATGCTCAGTCAGGTTGGATGGGGAGCGTCGCTGCACAGCAATTTTCGGGTCTCTCCAGAGATGTTGGATTGTGTTCAAGTCCAGGCCACTCAAGGACATTCAGAGACTTGTCCCGAAGCCACTCCTGCGTTGTCTTGGCTGTGTGCTTAGGGTTGTTTTCCTGTTGTCTCTCTCGATCCTGACTAGTCTCCAAGTCCATGACACTGAAAAACATCCCCACAGCATGATGCTGCCACCATGCTTCACCGTAGGAATGGTGCCTGATTTCTTCCAGATGTGACATTCAGGCCAGAGTTTAATCTTGGTTTCATCAGACCAGAGAATCTTGTTCCTCGTGGTCTGACAGTCCTTTGGGTGCATTTTGGTAAACTCCAAGCGGGCCGCCATGTGCCTTTTACTGAGGAGTGGCTTCCGTCTGGCCACAACCCTGAAGGCCTGATTTAGCAGAGTGCTGCAGAGACAGTTATCCTTCTGGAAAGTTCTCCCATCTCCACAGAGGAATGAACTCTGGAGCATTGGGTTCTTGGTCACCTCCCTGACCAAGGCCCTTCTCCCCCAATTGCTCAGTTTGGCCGGGCGGCCAGCCCCATGAAGAGTCTTGGTGGTTCCAACTTCTGCCATTTAAGAATGATGGTGTCCACTGTGTTCTTGAGAACCTTGAATGCTGCAGAAATGTTTTGGTACCCTTCCCTGATCTGTGCCTCGACAATCCTGTCTCGGAGCTCTACAGACAATTTTTCCCACCTTGCGGCTTGGTTTTTGCTCTGACATGCACTGTCAACTGTGGGACCATATAGACAGGTGTGTGCCTTTCCAAATCATGTCCAATCAATTGAACTTACCACAGATGGACTCCAAGTTGTAGGAAGATTTCAAGGTTGATCAATGGAAACAGGACGCACAGGGGCTCAATTTTGAGTCTAACAGCAAAGGATCTGAATACTTAAGTAAATAAGGTATTTGCAAACAATGTGTTGATTGTGGGGGGAAAACGAATTGTATCAATTTTAGATTAAGGCTGTAATGTAAATGTGGAAAAGGGGTCAATATGAATGCACTGTAACTGCCCCATGTTTGGTAAACCACCTGTCCTGTGCATTCTGAAGCAGGAATTCCTTTACCGTTGACGTTACCATATTCAACAACTAGCCAACAGTGACTTACAGTGGATATAGAGAGTACAACGCAAATACTCGCCTTAACAAAGCCGATGTCGTTCGCGTACTGCCTGAAGCACTGGCGGCACATGTTGAGCCCGTATTTACGGATCAAACCGTGTCTGTTCGAGCATACCCGGCTGGAAAACAAAGAACACAAATATTAGTCAAGAATGATGAACGACTTAATAAAAGTGCCCAGCAAGTTCAAGCTCATTCAAAGTTAAACCAGCCAACGACGTTACCTAACTAAACAGTGTTAGCAGCAGATAAACTTGTAATTTTCACATTTAGGGGTCTAGTTATGACAAAAAGACGTTCTCACTAGCCACGTCACTGTACTTGATTAGATAGTACTACAAGCTGCAAATAGCCAACGTTAACATGCGCTAAAAATGTGAGGCTCAGCGTTGTTGCACATCAACCGCCATATTAGCTCGAGCGAAGCCCTCATGTGGTTCAAAATGTACACCAATAATTTGGGTCCCTGAAAATCTACCGGACTCTAAAATTCACTCCAAATAAAATTCTAAACGATATATTGAAGATGACTGACCAGGATCGGGATCCCTGACCGAATTTTCTAGGATGACTCCAATAGAGCTGCTGATGACCCATCTTGTCTCTTTTGCTCGGATGTCAGAAAGGAAGGAATACGGGTGCGCATGCGCCAATAAAAATGTTCTTCCGGGCGTCTTCCGCCCACAATGCAAAGCGGGAAACATCGCATTGGGTGCATTCTTGTAGTACACTTCTAGATGGAGACAACAACCTGCAGCAGCATCAACAACCCAATCTGGAGCATGGTGCTGCAATTGTGGACTTGAAAAGATGCTGAATTTATTACATTTCCCCAATAAGCAATACCGCTCGCGCGAACGTTGCAAAATAAATGTTGAAATCTATGTTGTTCAATTATTGCACCCACACTGCTCGCTCGAGTCAACGAGCGTCTGCGTTGCCAAGGGCTAAAATAGAAGTCATTCCTATTTCTGACGCAGATCACGCTGCAAGTCCTGCCTCTCCCATCTCCTCATTGGTTTATAGAAGCAGGTACCCACGTGCCATCTCCTCATTGGTTATACCCACGTGGGTGATTGAAAGACAAACTGTTTCGCCGGTTGTCATGGTAATACTCTGAATTGTAGATGCCAATCACCATATTAGTTCAAAGATGAAAAAGCCTGGAAGGAGGAGAGATGACTAGAAACGATTCGGTTGACCGTTTTATGTGTGGATTAATTGTCGGAGTAGTGACAATATTGAAAAAAATTGTGAGAGTAGAGGCATTTCAGGTAAAATATCAACTCAATGTTTATATCCCAGGACAAATAAGCTAGCTAAATAGGATAAATTATCTAGCAAGTGCAAGCTAACTAGCTAAATTAAATGTTTAATGCTTTTCGACCTGTTCCCAAATTAATGTAATTGGTTCAGAGTTTGTTTTGATATTTTAACCTGCGTGTCGTGATCGCGTCTGGTGTAGGAGGACAAAATAAATGTATGCACGATGGCGCACGGTCGAAAAGCATTAAACATTTATGGCAATTTAGCTAGTTAGCTTGCACTTGCTAGCTAATTTGTCCTATTTAGCTAGCTTGCTGTTTGCTAGCGAATGACTTCTATTTTAGAGCCCTTGGCAACGCAGACGCTCGTTGGCGGGCGAGCAGTGTGGGTGCAATAATTGAATAACATAGATTCCTACATTTATTTTGCAACGCGAGCAGTGTAGTCAGGGTATTAGTGTCAATATTCGGATGAATAGCACAAGAAGGCATTTGTACAAGCAGCAATCATTCATTTAAAATGGCATGCTGTTAAATATCTCCTCAAATGCATTAAAGACCTTATGCCTAAGTGGACCCCGTGAGCTGGATTTGATGCAGGTTCATGGTACAATCATTAATTGACCAGTAAAATGCTAATCAACTTATAACTACTCATTTTTGACATGCGTTTTTTTCTGGATTTTTTTGTTGTTATTCTGTCTCTCGCTGTTCAAATAAACCTACCATTAAAATTATAGACTGTTCATTTCTTTATCAGTGGGCAAACGTACAAAATCAGCAGGGGATCAAATACTTTTTCCCTCACTGTACAATCAATAATACAGTAGAAAAATCTGTATACAGCATGTGCAAATGAGTTAGGAAAAGAGAGGTAAGGCAATAAATAGGCTATGGTGGCAAATTAATTACATTATAGCAATTAAACACTGGAATGGTAGGATGTGCAGAAGATGAATGTGCAAGTTGAGATACTGGGGTGCAAAGGAGCAAGATAAATAAATAAATACAGTATGGGGATGAGGTAGATGGGCTATTTACAGATGAGCTATGTACAGGTGCAGTGATCTGTGAGCTGCTCTGACAGCAGGTGCTTAAAGCTAGTGAGGGAGGTAAGAGTCTCCAGCTTCAGAGATTTTTGCAGTTCGTTCCAGTCATTGGCAGCGGAGAACTGGAAGGAGAGGCAGCCAAAGGAAGAATTGGCTTTGGGGGTGACCAGTGAGATATACCTGCTGGAGCGCGTGCTACGGGTGGGTGCTGCTATGGTGACCAGTGAGCTGAGATAAGGCGGGGTTTTACCTAGCAGAGACTTGTAGATGACCTGGAGCCAGTGGATTTGGCGACGAGTATGAAGCGAGGGCCAGCCAACGAGAGCATACAGGTCGCAGTGGTGGGTAGTATATGGGGCTTTGGTGACAAAAAGGATGGCACTGTGATAGACTGCATCCAATTTGTTGAGTAGAGTGTTGGAGGCTATTTTGTAAATGACATCGCCGAAGTCGAGGATCGGTAGGAGGGTCAGTTTTATGAGGGTATGTTTGGCAGCATGAGTGAAGGATGCCTTGTTGCGAAATAGGTAGCCGATTCTAGATTTAATTTTGGATTGGAGATGTTTAATGTGAGTCTGGAAGGAGAGTTTAGAGTCTAACCAGACACCCAGGTATTTGTAGTTGTCCACATATTCTAAGTCAGAACCTTCCAGAGTAGTGATGCTGGATGGGCGGGCAGGTGCAGGCAGCGATTGGTTGAAGAGCATGCATTTAGTTTTACTTGCATTTAAGAGCAGTTGGAGGCCACGGAAGAAGAGTTGTATGGCATTGAAGCTCATCTGGAGGTTAGTTAACACAGTGTCCAACGAAGGGCCAGAGGTATATAGAAGGGTGTCGTCTGCGTAGAGGTGGATCAAAAAATCACCAGCAGCGAGAGCGACATCATTGATGTGTACAGAGAAGAGAGTCGGCCCGAGAATTGAACCCTGTGGCACCCCCATAGAGACTGCCAGAGGTCCGGACAACAGGCCCTCCGATTTGACATACTGAACTCTATCGGAGAAGTAGTTGGTGAACCAAGCGAGGCAATCATTTGAGAAACCAAGGCTGCTGAGTCTGCCGATAAGAATGTTATGATTGACAGAGTCGAAAGCCTTAGCCAGGTCGATGAATACGGCTGCACAGTAATGTCTCTTATCGATGGCGGTTATGATATTGTTTATGACCTTGAGTGTGGCTAGGTGCACCCATGACCAGCTCTGAAACCAGAATGCATAGCGGAGAAGGTACGGTGAGATTCTAAATGGTCGGTAATCTGTTTGATAACTTGGCTTTCAAAGACCTTAAAAAAGGCAGGGTAGAATAGATGTAGGTCTGTAGCAGTTTGGGTCTAGAGTATCTCCCCCTTTGAAGAGGGGGATGACCGCGGCAGCTTTCCAATCTATGGGAATCTCTGACGATACGAAAGAGAGGTTGAACAGGCTAGTAATAGGGGTTGCAATAATTTCGGCAGATCATTTTAGAAAGAGAGGGTCCAGATTGTCTAGCCCAGCTGATTTGTAGGGGTCCAGATTTTGCAGCTCTTTGAGAACATCAGCTATCTGGATTTGGGTGAATGAGAAGTGGGTGAGGTTTGGGCGAGTTGCTGTGGGGAGTGAGTGCACTGCTGTTGACCGGGGTAGGGGTAGCCAGGTGGAAAGCATGGCAAGCCGTAGAAAAATGCTTGTTGAAATTCTCAATTATTGTGGATTTATCAGTAGTGACAGTGTTTCCTAGCCTCAGTGCAGTGGGCAGCTGGGAGGAGGTGCTCTTATTCTCCATGGACTTTACAGTGTCCCAGAACTTTTTTGAGTTTGTACTACAGGATGCAAATTTCTGTTTGAAAAAGCTAGCCTTAGCTTTCCTAACTGCCTGTGTATATTGGTTCCTAACTTCCCTGAAAAGTTGCATAACACGGGGGCTATTCGATGCTAATGCAGAACGCCACAGGATGTTTTTGTGCTGGTCAAGGGCAGACTGGTCTGGAGTGAACCATTCCTAGTTCTACATTTTTTGAATGGAGCATGCTTATTTAAGATGTTGAGGAAGGCACTTTTAAAGAATAACCAGGCATCCTCTACTGATGGGATGAGGTCAATGTCATTCCAGGATACCCCAGCCAGGTCGATTAGAAAGGCCTGTTCACTGAAGTGTTTTAGGGAGCGTTTGACAGTGATAAGGGGTGGTCGTTTGACCGCAGACCCATTACGGATGCAGGCAATGAGGCAGTGATCGCTGAGATCTTGGTTGAAAACAGCAGAGGTGTATTTGGAGGGCGAGTTAGTTAGGGTGATATCTATGAGGGTGCCCGTGTTTACGGATTTGGGGTTGTACCTGGTAGGTTCATTGATAATTTCTGAGATTGAGTGCATCAAGCTTAGATTGTAGGATGGCCGGGGTGTTAAGCATGTCCTAGTTTAGGTCACCTAGCAGCACGAGCTCAGAAGATAGATGGGGGACAATCAATTCGCATATGGTATCCAGGGCACAGCTGGGGGCAGAGGGTGGTCTATAGCAAGCGGCAACGGTGAGAGACTTGTTTCTGGAAAGGTGAATTTTTAGAAGTAGAAGCTCGAATTCTTTTGGTACAGACCTGGATAGTAAGACAGAACTCTGCAGGCTATCTCTGCAGTAGATTGCAACACCGCCCCCTTTGGCAGTTCTATCTTGCCGGAAAATGTTATAGTTAGGGATGGACATTTCGGGGTTTTTGGTGGTTTTCCTAATCCAGGATTCAGACACGGCTAAAACATCCGGGTTGGCAGAATGTGCTAAAGTAGTGAATAAAGCAAACTTAGGGAGTAGGCTTCTAATGTTAACATGCATGAAACCAAGGCTTTTACGGTTACAGAAGTCAACAAATGAGAGCACCTGGGGAGTAGGAGTGGAGCTAGGCACTGCAGGTCCTGGATTAACCTCTACATCACCAGAGGAACAGAGGAGAAGTAGGGTAAGGGTACGGCTAAAGGCTATAAGAACTGGCCGTCTAGCACGTTTGGAACAGAGAGTAAAGGGAGCAGGTTTCTGGGCACAATAGCATAGATTCAAGGCATAATGTACAGACAAAGGTATGGTAAGAAGAGAGTACATTGGAGGTAAACCTAGGCATTGAGTAATGATGAGAGAGATATAGTCTCTGGAGACATTTAAACCAGGTGATGTCATCGCATATGCGGGAGGTGGAACAACATGGTTGGTTAAGGCATATAGAGCAGGGCTAGAGGCTCTACAGTGAAATAAGACAGTAATCACTTACCAGGACAGTAATGGACAAGGCATATTGATATTAGGGAGAGGAATGCGTAGCCAAGTGATCGTATGGGTCCAGTGAGTGGTTGGGCTGGCTGGCTGGGGACACGGCGATTCAGACAGTTAGCAAGCCGGGGCTAGCAAGCTAGCAGTTAGCAGCCCGGGGCAAGCAAGCTAGCATAAGGGCCTTAGAGGGACGTCGCAATGGGGGAAAGTCTGTTTTTGCCTCCTCGTGTGGTGACGTCGATAGACCAGTCGTGGAATTAGTAGGGTTCCAAGTAGCAGAGGGATCCAAGTCCAATTCGCAAAATGGGTATAGTGGTCCAAAAAACTGGCCGATGGATCAGCTAACAGTCCAATATGCTATAGATAGGTAGCAGGCCACGTTTAGCAGAATGGGCCTTCAGGGGACGTCGCGTATGAGGGGCCTGTTGAAATCCACGGGCAGATTATGTCGGTATTCCAGTCATGAAGGATCGGCGGGGTTCCGTGCCCCGTCCCGGCAGTAGTAGGGGTCCGGATATTGTAGCCGAGGAGTGGGCTTTAGGACTAGTCCAGGAGCCCTAGCCGGGAGATGGGTCTAGCATGGGCTAGCTCCAGGCTAGTTGGTGCTTGCTCCGGGACGGAAACGTTAGCCAGGAGTAGTCAACCCGGGTTGCGATTAGCTAGCTGCCACGATCCAGATGAAAAGGTTCAGAGTTTGTGGTAGGAATCCGGGGATATGGAGAGAAAAATAGGTCCAGTATGCTCTGGTTTGAAACGCGTTGTACGAACTTGCGAGAGCTTTCCGAGCAAAAGGTTAGCTGATGACCGCTAGCAGTGGTTCGCTGACTGATAGCTGATAGCTGGTAGCTAGTTAGCTAGCTAGCTTCAGTTGAGGTATTCCAGTTCGGAGGTAAATAGAAATACCTTAGGGAAAAAAATAGATCCACACCACATTGGGTGAGGCGGGTCACAGAAGAGTATTTTGAAGTTGAGGTTTAGGAAAAACATTAAAAAGAATGCGAAGAAAAATATAGAAATATACATGGGACGAGACAAGACAAAGACGTCTGACTGCTACGCCATCTTGGAATAGAATGATTAATATGAACATTCTTAAATTATTAAGAAAAATGTCATAATTATACCAGTTGAATCAATAGAAAAGTACGTAAGAAAATCAACCAGATTGAGTTAATTTCAAAGTACAATTATCATTTAATAAGAAAAACAAATCCAACAAACTGTGAACACAGACGAGGGTAGTGCGTACGGCCCAGTACATCACTGGGGCCAAGCTTCCTGCCATCCAGGACCTACAGTTGAAGTCGGAAGTTTACATAAACTTAGGTTGGAGTCATTAAAACTCGTTTTTCAACCACTCCACAAATTTCTTGTTAACAAACTATAGTTCTGGCAAGTCATTTAGAACATCTACTTTGTGCATGACACAAGTAATTTTTCCAACAATTGTTTACAGACAGATTATTTCACTTATAATTCACTGTATCACAATTCCAGTGGGTCAGAAGTTTACATACACTAAGTTGACTGTGCCTTAAACAGCTTGGAAAATTCCAGAAAATGATTTGAGACATCATTTGAGTGAATTGGAGGTTTACCTGTGGATGTATTTCAAGGCCTACCTTCAAACTCAGTGCCTCTTTGCTTGACATCATGGAAAAATCAAAATAGATCAGTAAAAAATTGTAGACCTCCACATCCACAAGTCTGGTTCATCCTTGGGAGCAATTTCCAAACGCCTGAAGGTACCACGTTCATCTGTACAAACAATAGTACGCAAGTATATACACCATGGGACCACGCAGCCGTCATGCCGCTCAGGAAGGAGACGCGTTCTGTCTCCTAGAGATGAACGTACTTTGTTGTGAAAAGTACAAATCAATCCCAGAACAACAGCAAAGGACCTTGTGAAGATGCTGGAGGAAACAGGTACAAAAGTATCTATATCCACAGTAAAACGAGTCCTATATCGACATAACGTGAAAGGCCGCTCAGCAAGGAAGAAGCCAACTGCACATGGGGACAAAGATCATACTTTTTGGAGAAATGTCCTCTGGTCTGATGAAACAAAAATAGAACTGATTGGCCATAATGACCATTGTTATGTTTGGAGGAAAAAGGGGGAGTCTTGCAAGCCAAAGAACACCATCCTAACTGTGAAGCACGGGGGTAGCGGCATCATGTTGTGGGGGTGCTTTGCTGCAGGAGGGACTGGTGCACTTCACAAAATAGATGGAATCATGAGGCGGAAAATTATGTGGATATATTGAAGCAACATCTCAAGACATCAGTCAGGAAGTTAAAGCTTGGTCGCAAATGGGTCTTCCAAATGGACAATGACCGCAAGCATACTTCCAAAGTTGTGGCAAAATCGCTGGCTTAAGGACAACAAAGTCAAGGTATTGAAGTGGCCATCACAAAGCCCTGACCTCAATCCTATAGAAAATTTGTGGACAGAACTGAAAAAGCGTGTGCGAGCAAGGAGGCCTACAAACCCGACTCAGTTACACCAGCTCTGTCAGGAGGAATAGGCCAAAATTTACCCAACTTATTGTGGGAAGCTTGCGGAAGGCTACCCAAAACGTTTGACCGAAGTTAAACAATTTAAAGGCAACGCTACCAAATACTAATTGAGTGTATGTAAACTTCTGACACAATGGGAATGTGATGAAAGAAATATAAGCTGAAATAAATCATTCTCTCTACTATTATTCTGACATTTCACATTCTTAAAATAAAGCGGTGATCCTAACTGACCTAAGACAGGGAATTTTTACTAAGATTAAATGTCAGGAATTGTGAAAAACTGAGTTTAAATGTATTTGGCTAAGGTGTACGTAAACTTCGGACTTCAACTGTATATACTTGGCGGTGTCAGAGGAAAGCCCAACAAATTGTCAAAGACTGAAGTCACCTAGTTATTGTCATTTTATTCTGTTACTTTTTGTTATTTTTTTACTTTAGTTTATTTGGTAAATATTTATTTAGCTCTTTCTTGAACTGCATTTTTGGTTAAGGACTTGTAAGCAAGCATTTCACGGTAAGTCTACACCTGTTGTATTTGGCGCATGCGACCAATACAATTTGATTGGATTTAAATATGACTTTGGTTATCTATTGTTCAAACAAATGACTAATTCTTAAGAAATAGCATACCAACTATATACATGCAATATTGTATTTACAGAGATATCCATATTGTTACAATTCAATGCAACATTGTAGCATAGCCAATAATATAATTTTTGATGTTTTGAGAGCCCCCCTCCGGAGTAATGCATTGTGGGAGCCAGAGGTAGGCAGCGGTTTGGTATTTTGTGCCAGCGTTAGCTAGCTAGCTAGCTGGTTAATGTGTTATTTTGATCAGAAATTGGGAGCAGGAGAGGAGAGGAGAGAAGTGATGGAGGAGAATGAATATCTCATGTCATCGCACTGTTAATTCCGGCTGAGAAAGCTGCATAGTACGACTATCTTTTTAGGTAAATATAAAAACGCAGTTTTTCCACGATGAAGCTTGTTGCGACAGTCTGTTTTGGCCATGAATTGAGGCGCAACTGGAGTGCTTGTTTGTCAATATGATACGCTCGCACCAGCTAGCTTTTACGAGCCTAATTTATATTGCCATCTAGCTTCGTTGCTAGCTAGCTACCGTAACACTTGGTAAACAATGTTTAAGCTACCAAATATAGCTTTCTGGTAGTTGTGTATGATGCAGACCTACACCGCATAAGTCTCGAGCGAAATGGGGTTGGCGGTTTTGACGGTAATGTCTCGGAGCACCAGTTCTGGGCTACCAAGACGATAGCTAGAAGGAAGATTGCAGAATTTGCATGAACTAGATTTGGTTAGATAACCCGCAACGGATGCCATGGGAAGGAAGATATGTTAAACGACAGATTTATTTTTTTTACATTAACATTCACAAACATAAGAAAAGGGTCTAGTTTTGAAATGATAGGTGGTGGTTAGCTTAGTTCTACAGCTTGTTGACTGTTTGTTGACAGAGAAATTATGTTGTTTTTTTTACGGTGTACATTACACGCCTGTCATGCTTATATCGTTGCTCTGTTTTAGGCAAGGTAGTCTGTGATCCAGTGCAAACGCTCTTGATTTGTGTATTGATTGTGACAGTGCCTCTGGGCAGTACAAATCAGTAAGGGCAACCCAGAAAGAAACGATGCTGAGAATAGACAACTAATCATAGAATGTTGAAGTGGAGCTCGGGATGATATGGGAAGGCTCCTATGTCTAAATTAATATTCTAGCTAAATCATGATGACTGGCAGATACTTTGTGAAGATAAAGTATTGCCCCTAAACGATGACCATTTACCCTACAGATTGAGATATACAGTGCATTTGGAAAGTTCAGACCTCTTGACTTTTTCCAAATGTTGTTACATTACAGCCTTATTTGAATCAATTTTAGAATAATGTTTTTCCTCAATCTGCACACAATACCCCATAATGATAAAGGGAAAACAGGTTTTTAGACATTTTAGCAAATGTATTAAAAAACAAAAACACCTTATTTGCATAAGTATTCAGACCCCTTGCTATGAGACTTGAAATTGAGCTCAAGTGCATCCTGTTTCCATTGATCTTTGATTGATTTTCTACAACCTGATTGTGGTAAACCTGTGGTAAATTTAATTGATTGGACATGATTTGGAAAGGCACACACCTGTCTATATAAGGCCCCACAGTTGACCGTGCATGTCAGAATAAAAACCAAACTATGAGGTCGAAGGAATTGCCCATAGAGCTCTGAGACAGGATTGTGTCAAGGCACAGATCTGGGGAAGGGTACAAAAAAAATCTACAGCATTGAACATCCCCAAGAAACCAGTGGCCTCTGTCACTCTTAAATGGAAGAAGTTTGGAACCACCAAGACTCTTCCTAGAGCTGGCCGCCTGGCCAAACTGACCAATCGGGGGAGAAGGGCCTTGGTCAGGGAGGTAACCAAGAACACGATGGTCACTCTAATATAGCTCTGTGGAGATGGGAGAACCTTCCACAAAGACAACCACCTCTGCAGCTTTCTGGCCAATCAGGCCTTAATGGTAGAGTGGCCAGACGGAAGCCACTCCTCAGTAAAAGGAGGCTGCACATAACAGCCCACATGGAGTTAACCAAAAGGCACCTGAAGGACTATCTGACCATGAGAAAAAAGATTCTCTGAATGCCAAGTGTCACGTCTGGAGGAAACCTGGCACCATCCCTACGGTGAAGCATAATGGTGGCAGCATCATGCTGTGGGGATGTTTTTCAGCGGCAGGGACTGGGAGACTAATCAGGATCGAGGGAAAGATAAACGGAGCAAAGAACAGAGATCCTTGATGAATACCTGCTCCTGAGCACTCAGGACCTCAGACTGGGAGTGAAGGTTTTACCTTCCAACATGACAACAACCTTAAGCACACAGCCAAGACAACGCAGGAGTGGCTTCGGGATAGGTCTCTCAATGTCCTTGAGTGGCCCAGCCAGAGCCCGGACCTGAACCTGATCGAACAGCTCTGGAGAGACCTGAAAATTGCTGTGCAGCAATGCTCCCCATCCAACCTGCCAGAGCATGAGAGGATCTGCAGAGAAGAATGGGAGAAACTCCCCAAATACAGGTGTGCCAAGCTTGTAGTGTCATACCCAAGAAGACACGAGGCTGTAATCGCTGGCAAAGGTGCTTCAAAAAAGTACTGATTAAAGGGTTTGAATACTTATGTAAATTGAATATTTATATATATTTGTATTATTTGTCATTATGTTGTATTGTGTGTAGAATAATGAGATTTAAAAAACAATTTTTTTTTGAATAAGGCTGTAACTTAACAAAATATGGAAAAGGTCAACGGGTTTGAATACTTTCCGAATGCTTTTGTAGAATATTTTTTGTCAGTGTGTTGTCTATGATGCGTTTTGCAGATCGTTGTCTAGTCTCTTGTCATAAAACAAATGGTTTTGTTCACCTGAAAAGATCTATGTACTCCAATAAAACAGCTGTTTTTATCATTGACATGATGTATGTGGGTTGCATTTAATAAAGGAAGCTGGTTTAGTACACACAATAAGAAATACTACAATTACTTTAATTATTTTCTCTTTGTCTTCCAGTGGGTTCCATGCACACCCCTACCCTGCAGCCTCTTAGCGACCAACATGCCTTATGGAACTCTCCCCTGGCATCACTGATATTCGACAAAAACCCATGTTTGCATTCCAAAAGTTAGCTCTAGCAACCAGAAACAGGCGTTAGCAACAAACACAATTTGAAGCTGTTGTTTTCCAAGCCTGCCTGCCTCCCTGCCTGGCCCCCAAGCACAGCAGTACCATTTGAAATTGCAAACCTGTGTTTCTCAACAATCAACTCCTCGCCCTTCCCAAGGGGTGACAGCTTATCATGAGATTCCGAATCTACAAGAGGAAGGTACAATACACAACGAGTCCCAAGTCATGTGTATGTGCTGCATGTTTCTGTACTGGGCATGTTTAAAATGGCACAAACAAAACACATTATTCGAAAAAACAGTCATAGACAATCTTGTGACATATTTAGTTCAGCTGAAGAAACAGGACCTACTGGATCAATTGAATAAGATATTAACTCATGTACGCTCATATGAACTCTGTTACATACAGTAAGTTTATCTTAAAAAAGAAACTAGAAACAACAATGCAATTGGCAACAATAGTAAAATAATGCCAAAAGAGGGAAGGATAGAGTCCAAAACCGGGCATGGGATATGATTTGATTTGTATCTTATGTCCAGGTGGTGATACTGACGCTGGTGGTGGTGGTGTGTGGCCTAGCCTTCTGGACAAGTGGGAAGCAGAAGAAGAGCAATGGAGTGGTGGTCCCTAAAGAGGCTGATGGGGCGAGGAGAAGCAGCAGTAGTCAGGTGCATCCACAGCCGCAGGCCACACCTGCAGTCAGTCGGATACCCATCGTACCACCAATCGCACCTGTAGCACCTGCCAACGATACGCGACTGGAGAACCACCCCGAAAAACAACTGGAGAAGGAGAAAGCGGCCAAACCGGATGTGGACAACACTACCCTCGTCTACCGTGGCATCGTGTTCCAGCTCAACTTTGACCAGGCGGTGAGGCACGAAGAGAGGTTCAGAGCAGTGAGGAAGAAGGATGATCTGGTGGTGGTGGTACAGGTGCACAACAGACCTGACTACCTGAGGCTGCTGGTGGAGAGTCTGAGGAAGGCCCGGGGCGTGGAGAGCATCCTGCTCATCTTCAGCCATGACTTCTGGTCTCCCGAGATCAACCAAGTGGTGGCCTCGGTTGACTTCTGCCAGGTCCTCCAGATCTTCTTCCCCTTCAGCATCCAGCTGTATCCCCAGGAATTCCCGGGCCACGACCCCAGGGACTGCCCCAGAGACATTCCCAAAATGGACGCCTTAAAGCTGGGTTGCATCAACGCAGAGTACCCCGACTCATTCGGCCACTACCGCGAGGCCAAGTTCTCCCAGACCAAGCACCACTGGTGGTGGAAGCTGCACTTTGTGTGGGACAGGGTCCGGGCGCTGAAGGACCACCGGGGCTTGGTGCTTCTTATCGAGGAGGACCACTTCCTCTCCCCGGACTTCCTCCACCTCCTCAAGCTGATGTCGATCCTGAAGAGGGAGAATTGCCCAGACTGTGATATCCTGTCTCTAGGGAGCTATGGCCACATCAGCTACGCTAGCAAATCCAACAAGGTGGAGGTGAAAGCCTGGAAGTCCACCGAGCACAACATGGGCATGGCTCTGAGCAGGGAGACCTACCAGAAGCTCCTCCAATGCACTGATGCCTTCTGCACCTACGACGACTACAACTGGGATTGGTCCTTGCAGCACCTGACCGTGACCTGTTTGCCCTCCTACTGGAAGGTCATGGTGAGTGAGGCGCCCCGGGTCTTCCACGCCGGGGACTGCGGAATGCACCACAAGAAGTCTGTGTGCATGCCGTCCAGCCAAAAGTCCAAGATAGAGAACATCCTTCAGAGCAGCAGCAATCAGCTGTTCCCCAAGAACTTGCTGATCACTAAGAGACTGCCAGCTAACGGGGCAGGGGGGGTGGCGCCCCATGTGAAGAACGGGGGCTGGGGGGACATTAGGGACCATGAACTCTGCAAGAGCTACCTTCGATTACAGTGACCTTATTATCATTATTATATTGTTACTCTTCTCTTTTTTTGCATCCTCTGACTTTAAGAAAAAGAAAGCCTTTTAAAAATAATCTTTATGGACTATTTCTTCATATTGCCTGTTTTATCGGACTGTTCCAAATAAAAAAGTATGTTGGGTTTGGAATTTTCTCTTTATGTATATCCAAGGCATTGATTTAAAGTATACAGTATACCCTCTGAAAAGTTCTGCAGTATGTAATCTGATAAAATGACTGTGGTGCCTTTTTCCCATACATAATTGTTCAAGTGTTTCATTATTTGCATTCATAATAGCTTTTAATAGCAAGAATGCCATTGTTTTTTTTAGCTAAAATTAAACTGGATATGTGGAGCATCTGTGTAAAGGGAGTAAATTGTGACCAAAATGAGAGCCAGTGGGGACAGTCAAATCTAGTGAATTAGTGGACTTTGCTATCCCAGTCTGCATGCATAATTAATTTAAAGTTATTTATATGGTATAGATTTTCTGAGATCAAAGCAGGTTCTCAGAGACACCTTGTTCCATTTAACTTCTATTCTCAATAGGTTTAACAGTATGTCCTTCCTACCAGAGTATTAAGAGAGGTGCCAATAGGAATGCTGATCAGATTAATATCACACCATTAAGTTAACAATGAAATCGCAGTACATAAAAATTGTCTTCTAAGTTGCCACGGTACTAAACCTCTCAATTTGCCACTTAACCGTTTGTCTCTCATGTTACTCAAGGATGTACCTTTAGTCAAAGGAAAGTCATTATATCCCTCCGTGACCATTTCCCTGCTCTCTGCTTTGATCTTAATTATGCTCATGGGGAGAATATATATTTTACCTCAATATTTTTTTTCAAGAGGTGATTATTTAAATTCATGGTTAAATATATATGGACTCCCAGACAACATTCACAGCATTGATATTAATTATAAGTTGCTGGTGCAGTAGCGGAGCACATTTATATATGAGGTTCTTAGGATGCAACTCTTTATTGACAGTTTCCTCGTGACCAAGCTAACTTGGTGGCTTCTCTGAGGCTGCATTGATTTTCTTTCCCAACCCCCTAAAGCAATGGTTAAAATGCAGGCCTGCCTGACTGAGCACTGTATACAAAATCTATCTGGGATAACTGCAGATATAAGGCCAACTCAGTTCTTTATCTCCATAGGTGTAAATCTACTAGTCTAAGAAAATACATTGAGTAAACAAAACATTGTTCTTTCCATGACAGACCAGGAGTACTCAAGTACAATTTGAGAAGGTCCGGTCACACAAATGTCCTAGGTGGCAAAGGTCCGGATGGACAATGTCATTTATCGGCGTAGTAACAAAGCCACTCTCGCGACCCCGAACTGTTCACACCCATCTTGTTGGTGGAGAGAAAATGTTGCTGTTTTAGAGCTAATTTCACGCAAATCTACACATTTTGCATTGGGAAGAGATTTGTTTTGCTGTTTTAAAGCTAATTTCCTGCAGTTCTATGCATTCTTCCATGTCTTATGTGTGTTTATTTGGAACCAGGGGTCGTATTGACCCTGTTCTGGATCCGGTCTGAGGTCCGCAAGTTGAGTATGGGGGACATACAGTGCATTCGTTAAGTATTCAGACCCCTTGACTTTTTTCACATTTTGTTATGTTACATCCTTATTCTAAAATGGATTAAATAGTTTTTCCCCCTCATCAATCTGTACACAATACCCCATAATGACAAAGCAAAAACAGGTTTTTAGACATTTTTGCAAATGTATTAAAAATAAAAACTGATATCACATTTACATAACTATTTAGACCATTTAGTAAGTACTATGTTGAAGCACCTTTGGCAGCGATTACAGTATGCTTGGGTATGATGCTATAGGCTTGGCACAGCTGTATTTGTAGAGTTTCTCCCATTCTTCTCTGAAGATTCTCTCAAGCTCTGTCAGGTTGGATGGGGAGCGTCACTGAACAGCTATATTCAGGTCTCTCCAGAGATGTTTGATCGGGTTCAAGTCCGGGCTCTGGCTGGGCCACTCAAGGACATTGAGAGACTTGTCCCTTAGCCACTTCTGCATTGTCTTGGCTGTGTGCTTAGGGTCGTTGTCCTGTTGGAAGGTGAACCTTCGCCCCACTCTGAGGTCCTGAGCGCTCTGGAGCAGGTTTTCATCAAGGATCTCTCTGTACTTTGCTCCATTCATCTTTCCCTCGATTCTGACTAGTCTCCCAATCCCTGCCACTGAAAAACATCCCCACAGCATGATGCTGCCACCAACATGCTTCACTGTAGGGATGGTGCCTGGTTTCTTCCAGATGTGACGCTTGGCATTCAGGCCAAAGAGTTCAATCTTTGTTTCATCAGACCAGGAAGTCCTTTATGTACCTTTTGGCAAACTCCAAGCAGGATGTCATGTGCCTTTTACTGAGGAGTGGCTTCCGTTTGACCACTCTACCATAAAGTCCTGATTGGTGGAGTGCTGCAGAGATGGTTGTCGGGTTCTTGGTCACCTCCCTGACCAAGGCTCTTCTCCCCTAATTGCTCAGTTTGGCTGGGTGGCCAGCTCTAGGAAGAGTCTTGCTGCTTCCAGACTTCTTGTATTTAAGAATGATGGAGGCCTCTGTGATCTTGAGGACCTTCAATGCTGCAAACGTTTTCTTTGTACC
Organism: Salmo trutta; assembly: GCF_901001165.1. Lineage (NCBI taxonomy): Eukaryota > Metazoa > Chordata > Actinopteri > Salmoniformes > Salmonidae > Salmo > Salmo trutta. The sequence goes on from NC_042991.1 coordinate 6,892,904, forward strand.
CTTTCCCAGATTTGTGCCTTGGACACAATCCTGTCTCTGGGCTCTATGGACAATTCCTTCGACCTTGTGGCTTGGTTTTTGCTCTGACATGCACTGTCAACTGTGGGACCTTATATAGACAGGTGTGTGCCTTTCTAAATCATGTCCAATCAATTGAATTTACCACATAAACATCTCGAAGATGATCAATGGAAACAGGATGCTCCTGAGCTCAACTTCGAGTCTCATAGCAAAAGGTCTGAATACTTATGTAAATAATATTGTTTTTTCTAAACAAATACCTTATTTATTTAAACCTGTTTTCGCTTTGTCATTATGGGGTATTGTGTGTAGATTGATGAAGAAAAACATTAATTTAATCAATTTTATAATAAGGCTGTAACGTACCAAAATGTGAAAAAAGTCAAGGGTTTTGAATACTTTCCGAATGCACTCAGTCTTTTTTTCTGGTATCTGTACTTTACTATTTATATTTTTGACAACTTTTATATCACTACATTCCTAAAGAAAATAATTTACTGAATACTCCATACATTTTCCCTGGCACCCAAAAGTACTAGTTACATTTTGAATGCTTAGCAGGACAGGAAAATGGTCCAATTCACTCACTTATCAAGAGAACATCCCAGGTCATCTCCACTGCTTCTGATCTGGCGGACTCACTATACACAAATGCTTCGTTTGTAAATGAAGTCTGGATGTTGGAGTGTGCCCCTGGCTATCCCTACATTTGCTTATTATAAGGAATTTGAAATTATTTATACTATTTTTTACTTTTGATACGTAAGTATTTTTTAGTAATTACATTTACTTTTGATGGTTAAGTATATTTAAAACCAAATACTTTTACTCAAGTAGTATTTTACTGGGTGACTCACTTTTTCTTGAGTCATTTTCTATTAAGGTATCTTTATTTTTACTCAAGTATGACAATTGGATACTTTTCCCACCACTGTCTAAATGTAGTGTGTGCTCATGTGCAAAAAAGTTTTTCCGAAAGTCTTTATTTTTTACTTTTGATTGAGTTTCTAGTCTGGTGTGGCCTTGCGTAAAAGCATTTGTGACAGTGCCATGGGCTGCTGGGGGTCATGTGACCTATAAATGGTGAGTAGGATGAAGCTGCTCATAGAAGCTATTCTAAAGTCAGTTTTGCATAGAGTAAGATGATCCAAAATCTGTGGCTAGGGATACCTTTAGGGTAAACCTGCTCAGAATATGAGGAGATCTCTTCAACAAGGAGTACCCTATTTCCTCACTCAAACTAAGTGTTCTTAATTAGATAGCATAATGTCTGCTGATGCATTAAATAAAGCTTATAGCAGGTAAAACCATTACTGTGTTTAAACCGCAGTACCACATAGGAAAATTAAAACCTCCATTGTGCAGGTCTGGTCTAGTGCTTTCTATTTTAGGCAGGAGTAGACCTGTCTTTTATCTATCTCCAGCCCTAAGGCCCAAGCCATCAGGGCTCTGATGAGAGTGTATGCTTATTAATGATTGATAGCCATTGCACACATTTCAAGGTAAACACAACACCAGGTCAATGCAGAGGCACACACTGAGGAAGTTACATCACTAAGAGAGGGGGGGTTGGGGTTGGGAGTAATGCAGCAGTACATTGCCAAAGTCTTTCTGTCAGTTGGATTCTGATACCTGAATATCCTTCTCCATAACACATTTAACTGTATGATTCTGCTTTCAACCCTGTGACATAATTTATGCATCATGTGGAGCAACACAGCGGGTCTGGGATAAGGTAGCATGTCCGGTGAACAGGTCAGGGTTCCATAGCCGCAGGCAGAACAGTTGAAACTGGAGCAGCAGCACGACCAGGTGGACTGGGGACAGCAAGGAGTCATCAGGCCAGGTAGTCCTGAGGCATGGTCCCAGGGCTCAGGTCCTCGGGGAGGAGAGGTAGAAAGAGATAATTAGAGGAAGCATACTTAAATTCACACAGGACACCGGATAAGACAGGAGAAATACGGCAGATATAATAGACTGACCCTTGCCCCCCGACGCATAAACTATTGCAGCATAAATACTGGAGGCTGAGACAGCAGGGGTAGGGAGATACTGTGGCCCCACCTAACTATTCAGCCTATTGTGCGTATCGGAAATCCATATTGCACTCAGCCTTACCTATGGATTGTGCACCGATGAAATGGGGTATCAGCCTACTCAGTGACACCCATTTGGACCATTTTCCTGTCCTGCTAAGCATTGAAAATGTACCGAGAACTTTTTGGTGTCAGGGAAAACGTATGGAGTAAAAAGTACATTATTTTCTTTAGGAATGTAGTGAAGTAAAAGTAAAAGTTGTAAAAAATACAAATAGTAACTAAAGTACAGATACCCCCAAAAACAACTTTATTAGTACTTTAAAGTATTTTATTTAAGTACTTTACACCACTGCCCATTATTTCACAACAGTTCAGTGAGCTATGTACTAGCCTTGATCTATTTGCGCCATCTAGTGCTAAGAGTTTATAGTTAGTTTGTAGTGATTTTGCCTTAACAACCTTTTACTGCAGTGAGCTAAATCAGGGTCACACAAAGTGTTTCTTGGTAGTCCTAAACACATCTACTTTGAAACCAAAGTATACACCTCACACACATGGTTATGGGCTTAAAAAAAGAAGGCACATGTACCATGTCAGATATAGAGTTGAAATGTATTCAATTATGAGTTTGCATCCCAATATTACACGTTATATACATCACAGAATATTGAAATATGACTCAACCGTTTGAAATAGAAACACCAATTTTTCTGCAGTCTTTTTTAAATGATGTTTATTAATTATGAAATATGACAAATAATCATAATATTCCACCCATGACTGCATCATTTGACAGCAGAAAAGGCTACTATGGTCATATTCATTTGATTGGTTAACCAGACATGGTATTCCTTCCTTCCTCTAATTCTGTGTACATTTTACTTTTCTATAAGTAGTGAACAGGACAGAAATAAGTCAAGTGACATAGTCTACATGTCAACAGAACATATCAGTGAGTGGAATCAAGTCTCTTGTCTCTCCAGGGACTTGGACGGCATTCAGAGACGCTGCTGCCACATCATTGGCACTTCCTTTAATTACGTCACAGACTCCTACCTCTATCATCTTTACCTGCAGCTGAGTTTCTCGCCGGGCGCGGTGGCATGTGCCTGTAATCCAAGTCACTGGGAGGCTGAGGTTGGTGGATCAAGTGAGCTGAGGAGCTCTGGGCTGCAGCACGCTATGTCGAACGGGTGTCCACGCTAAGTTCGGTATCGACATGGTGATCCTGGGGGAGCCCGGGGCCACCAGGTTGTCTAAGGAGGGGTGCACCGGCCCAGGTCGGAAACGAAGCAGGTCAAATCCCCCGTGCTGTCCAGTAGTGGGATAATACCTGTGAGTAGATGCTGCAGTGCAGCCTTGGCAAGACATCGTGACCTAACCTTTTCATTTTTTAAAAACGTACTTTTATCTGCTTCACGAATTGCCAGTTCCAAATGTTTGTCAGACCATGAAAAGTCGACAATTATTTGCAGCTTTCCAAAAACAATTACCGTTATACCTTCTGATATTCGAGAATTACACTGTCTACTACTGACGAAATGTGTGAATACCGGTAACATAATGCAGCACGGACCGTTGAGGGAGTAGTAAGTGCTAGCGCGATGCTTAGCATGAAACTGTGGCCAGCTCTCCCATCACCATCGACAGTTCTCATAGGTTCATTTACCTGTGTGAAATTAGCCACAATAATGATTAGTCAAATCGGTGGAATTTGAGATTCACCTTCAAATTAAAAGGCCCTCATTGAAGGTGATGCAAACGAATGCAAAAAGTGGAATCATGTCATATGTTTGTACTAGATTAAGTTATACAAGGTTGGAATGTTGTTACATCATTTAAAATACAATTATTAATATATTTGACAAAAAAACAGAAAACAATTGAAATCACACTGTGGATATTTTAATTGCATTGGGCATACTTGTATGCACTGTACAGCCTTAACAATTTTTTATTTTACCTTTATTTAACTAGGCAGGTCAGTTAAGAAAAAAAACTTGTTTTCAGTTATAGCCTATGAACAGTTATAGCCTATGAACAGCTTTATTCAGGGGTAGAGTGACAGATTTTTTACTTTGTCAGCTCAGAGATTCAGTCTTGCAACCATTCAGTTACTAGTCCAACAGTCTAGCAACTAGGCTACCTGCCACCGTGCTATGGAATGTACACCCATGAAATGGAGTATCAGTATACTCAGTGACCCCCACAGAACACCATTTTCAATGGTTTACAGAAATATTAGTGTCTCTGCGCTTATTGCAGGACTTTGACTGTGGGAAATCACCTGACTATTCAGCCTATTGTGCGTATCGGAAATCCATATTGCACTCAGCCTTACCTATGGATTGTGCACCGATGAAATGGGGTATCAGCCTACTCAGTGACACCCATTTGGACCATTTTCCTGTCCTGCTAAGCATTGAAAATGTACCGAGAACTTTTTGGTGTCAGGGAAAACGTATGGAGTAAAAAGTACATTATTTTCTTTAGGAATGTATATAATTTTAACTGTATTGTATAGTGTGCTGATGGGCACTGAATGTATGTATGCAGTTCCCGCTCTTTTGCCGGACCTTCAGCTAGCAAGGTGCCCGAGAGCTGTGACTGCACCGAGGGCTAACCTATTGTGTGTTGTCTCTTCGTGTGCAGGACCAATAAACATGATTCAACCATCATAATTCCAGTTGTGGCAGTGTCCTGATTAAAAGTACACAACGCAGAACGAACCACGCTACAAACTGGTGCCGTGACCTGCCGACTGGTCAGCTCGAGCCGACCCCCGGGAGCTGTGCATGTGGCTGAGGCGCACGACCTGCGCATGCGCATTTGTTGATGGTTTGCTGTAAGCTCAGATATACTGTAAACAGTGAATGTGAGTGTAGCATATTCATTAGATACAGGTATTCGTGCTTATTTGTATGTTTTTGATGAATTTGTATATTGCATTTTTTTTTTTGTATTTGATTGCAGTAAATTACCTGGTATTTTAGTGCCCTGTTGAGCCATGGTAGATTCTCAAGTCCATAGATTGAGTTATGCTGGGGATTTTAGTGTGGGTAGAGGGAGGGGTGTCCTTGCATTTACACCAAGTGTACAGTCAGCTCCTGGGAGTAGAGCGTTTGCTAGTCCTGAGTTTGCAAGCGCTGGGAGGGGTAGGCTGTTTGTTCCACCTGACCAGGGTATCCCACCTCTGTCTTTTGATGTACCATCATCCACAGTCCTCAGTGATAATGGGACGCCTCCGAGTCAGCTTAGTGACATTATTAAGCAGATTGGTTCAGAGATAGGTGAATCCATCAGAGCGAGTTTACTGCAGTCTGGGGTTTCAAGTCTTTCTCCTGCCTGTCCCCCTCACCAACCCCAGCAGGTTCCCCTGCCTGAGCAGTGTGGGTCAACCTTTATTGATGCGTCCAAGCTGAATCTGGTGGTGAAGTCCGATGTTAGTCCTCCACCTTTCTTTAGGGGTGATGGCTCAGATAAGTACTCTGTCCTGGAGTGGGAGGAGTTAATGGGAGTCTACTTAGAGAAGAGGGGTTACACTGGGTCTGAGAATGTTGGGGAGGTGATGTCTAGGCTCATGGGGAGGGCACGGGATGTGACCAAAGTCTGGATGCGTAACAACCCTGTTGTCACAGATGTTAAGGCGGTGTTCAGTGTTCTCAAGCAACACTTTGGGGATACTGTCTGCTCAGGTATGCCATTAGCTGATTTCTATTCAATCAAACCATATGCTAATGAGGGTCCAATAGATTTCTGGATTAGGCTTAACAAAGCTGCAGAGGCAGCCAAACAGTACCTTGTGAGTGAGGGCAGGACCTTACCCAATGAGTGCTCAGAGTTGGCAGTCATGTTTGTACGCAACTGTCCTGATAGAGAGTTGGCCCAAGTGTTCAAGAGCAAACCCATTCGTGACTGGACAGCCAGTGAGGTACAGGATCAGTTGGATGAACTGTTAAGGGAACGTAAAGCATGTAGAACACAACTTTCACAGCAGGTGGCTGCCGTCTTTGACTCCCCACAGGAGGGAGTGGGTCCTGTGAACAGACCTAAGGTGTCATCCTTTTCTCAATGTGGCCGTGAACCAGACCAGGCACCATCTATATCTGAGGGTGAGACATTAGAGAAGGTTTTGACTTTGTTAGAGAAGGCTCTGGTCAGCAATACTCAGTCTGTGAACAGAGGGCCCCGTAAACAGTTCCACAAACGTCAGCGTGAGTGCGCCGTCTGTGGAAGCACTAATCACTGGACCAAAGCTCACTGTCAGATGCACCAGCTGTGCTTCAAGTGCTTCTCTCCGGGCCACATTAGCTTTGACTGTAGCGAGGCTGGGCAGCGACAGAACCCTGGATGTGGACAGACTGGCAGGTCTCAGGAAAAATAGAATGCCTCCATTCTGAGGAGGGCAATGTGGGGCAGTCTTATTTTTCCTCCACTGATGATGATATCCAATCTGTTTATTCTTACATTTGTGAGTCAGTACCCAAGAACATCACAGTCATTTTTCAGAACACAATGAGAATTACGCAGAATGACAGTTTGTTTTACACCTCCGTGTTAGTACAGGATAAAGTTGAGCTGAAGGGGATGTTAGATAGTGGGTCCATGGCTACTACTCTGCGCGCAGATATTGTACCTCGGTTGAGGGAGGCAGGAGTGGTAGAGGGGAACTTTCTAGCTCCTTCAGATATTATCCTGGTGGGTTGTGGTGGGAAGCAAACTAGCCCAGTGGGCATGTGTGATTTAAAAATTCAGCTTTATGGTTTCAGCTATGTAGTCCCAGTGCTTATTGTAGATGGGCAGGTTGATGAACTCATTGTGGGCACTAATGTGTTGAAGTCTTTGATTAGACAGTTCAAATCAAATGACAGCTACTGGCGGGTGGTGGGTACACCAGGTTCCTCTAGCCAGTGCGATGACAGCCACTTCCTGCGTCTCCTGTCGAATCTGGAGAGATGGAGAGGAGACTCTATCCCAGACAAAGTAGGCACCATTAAGTTGAAGAGAGCAGTAACACTCCAACCCATGAGTGAGCATCTAGTGTGGGGTCGCCTACCCCCAAAGACAAAACTCTCTGTGGGCAGTACTGTTGTTGTCGAGCCCAGCACGTCTCGTTGTGTGAATCGACACATACTAGTGGGGAGAGTAGTTACGCCTCTGTGGGGGGATGGATGGCTACCTGTGAAGATAGTGAATCCAACAACATCACCAGTTACCCTGAGACGTAATGCTAAAGTGGCGGATGTGTATCCTTGCATTGCATTAGAGGATTTTGATGATGTCAAGCAGCAAGCAGCTTACCAGAACGTGGCTAAAGTTCAATGTGACAGCTCACACGGCAGTCTGACAGCTAAGAGTTCAGTTGGTGGCAGTGTAGTTCATGGCAACAGTACACTGAGCAATCTTGGACTTCAAGGCCTGTCTGTTGAGGAGTGTCCAGTTTCACAGTTCTGGAAGGATAAACTTGTCAATTTAATTGGGAAGTATGACACAGTGTTCTCTAGACATAGCCTAGATTGTGGTGAGGCAAAGGGGTTCTGCCATCGCATACGGCTGACTGATGACCGCCCATTTCGATTACCTTATCGTAGGCTTTCTCCAGCTCATTACCAAAAACTCAGGGAAACACTGGATGATATGGAGGAAAAGGAAATTGTCAGAAAATCAAGCAGTGAGTATGCCTCACCATTGGTGCTGGTATGGAAAAAGAATGGGGACTTGCGCCTATGTACTGACTTTAGGTGGTTAAATGCCCGCACTGTAAAGGACGCTCATCCCCTGCCTCATCAGGCTGATGTACTGGCCGCGCTGGGAGGTAATGCCTTCTTCAGCACAATGGACTTGACGTCAGGGTATTATAACGTGCCACTGCATGAAGAGGACAGGAAATACACAGCCTTTTCCTCTCCTTTAGGCCTGCACGAGTACAATCGGTTGCCTCAGGGCCTCTGCAACAGCCCGGCTACATTTATGAGAATGATGCTGACCATTTTTGGTGACCAAAACTTTCTAAGTCTCCTTTGTTATTTGGATGATCTGATGGTTTTTGCTAAGACTGAGGAAGAGAGTCTGCAGAGACTTGAGATGGTTTTTCAGCGGTTGCAGGAGCACAATCTTAAACTGTCTCCGTCTAAGTGCAAGTTTTTGAGGAGGTCTGTTAAGTTTTTGGGTCACATCATTTCTCAGGAGGGTGTAGCCACTGACCCTGCTAAAGTTCAAACTATTTTGAACGTGACTGAGAGCGAGATGATGGAAGCTGATGGTGTCACTCCGTCTCCTAGCAAAATCCGTTCTTTTCTTGGTATGGTAGTATACTATCAGCACTACATTGAGAATTGTTCCATGGTTGCTAGGCCATTGTTTCAGCTAACTACAGGTCAGAAAAAGCCTAGGAGAGGCAAGGGTGGGAGGAGGCCTGGTCCCTCTCGCAGGCTCACTGCTGCAGACTGGACTGCCGAATGTCAACTCGCTTTTGAAGCTTTGAAATCAGCACTAGTTGACCAGGCACTGCTGGCTCATCCAGATTTTTCTCAGCCATTTTTACTTTCTGTGGATGCATCTACTAGTGGTTTGGGAGCTGTACTATCCCAAGTGCAAGATGGAACGGCAATAGCCAGGCCAATAGCTTTTGCTAGTAAATCTCTTAATCATGCACAATCCAAGTATCCTGCTCACCGGCTGGAATTTCTAGCCATGAAATGGGCCATTCATGATAAATTCAGCCATTGGCTGCGAGGGCATAAGTTTACTGTGTGGACCGACAACAATCCACTCAAATATATTCTTACAAAGCCGAGACTTGATGCATGCGAGCAGAGATGGGTTGCAAAGCTGGCACCCTTTGACTTTGATATCCAGTACATACCAGGTCCCAAGAATGTCGTTGCTGATGCTTTGAGCAGAGAGCCATTTGTCCGCTCCACAGTTCTGCACCGACTGACAAGAATTCCATATGATGTCCTGCTGGAGGAAGCCAGAGGTCTTCGAGTGGATGATGTTCAAGACATGTTCCGCCTCTCCTGTGAACAGCCCGAGGCTGGCTGTGGAACGTCTATGGCTCCTGGGAGTGAGTTAAGTAGAGCTGGAGACGATGTCAGTGGGTTGGTTTCCTGTGAAGAGGTGTCTGCTGTCCTCCATGCTCACCGCCGATGGGATGATGGTGCCACGGTGAGGGCCATTTCACATGCGCAGCACCTTGAGAAGTTGATGTCCATGGGTCAGAGCCCTTTACCTGTCTTTACACACAAGGAGCTGTATGATAACCAGTCACTGGATCCTGTCATCAGCAGAGTCATGTTCTTTGTAGATAGAGGCCGGCGCCCATCTAGGAGAGAGCGAGTCCTTGAAGCTAATGAAACAGTTTATACTCTAAGACAGTGGGGAAAACTCACCACGCGGTTAGGGATTCTGTATCGTGTCTCAAAACACCCAGTGAGTAAGAAGAAAATATTCCAGTATGTTGTACCTGTGTCTTTGAGGGGCCTTGTGTTGAAGGGAGTTCATGATGATGCTGGTCATCAGGGTCAGCAGCGCACATTGTGGCTTACGAGACAGCGGTTTTACTGGAACTCTATGGAAAAGGATGTCAAGGAATACGTGGCCCACTGTAAGAGATGCGTGTTGAGTAAAGCACCTGAGCCTGAAGCAAGAGCTCCACTTGTCTCCATTGTGACAACGGCACCTTTGGAACTTGTGTGTATTGATTTCTGGACTGCAGAAGATTCAAACAACAAGTCTATTGATGTGTTAGTAGTGACTGATCACTTTACTAAGCTGGCATGTGCGTATCCGTGTCCAAACCAGTCTGCTAAGACTGTGGCTCGTGTTCTCTGGAATAATTTCTTCTGCGTTTATGGGTTCGCTGATTGTATCCATTCTGACAGGGGTACTAACTTTGAAAGTTCACTTATTGCAGAATTACTTCAGTTATCTGGTGTTGGAAAGTCCCACACCACACCTTATCATCCCATGGGGAACGGTCAAGCAGAACGTCTAAATCGCACGCTTGGGGGGATGATTAGAGCTCTGCCAGCTAGGTCCAAGGCTAAATGGCCTCAGATGTTGAACACATTGACATTCTCCTATAACTGCACTGTTCACGAGACTACTGGGTTTCCGCCCTTCTTCTTGATGTTTGGACGCACCCCTAGGTTGCCAGTAGATGTTATGTTTGAAAGTGTGCTGTTGGATGGGGACACGGTCGATGTGGATAAGTATGTCCAGTCTTTGGGTGAGGATCTGAGAGAAGCCATGACATTGGCTCAGCAGCATGCAAGTAAGCAACAAAAGAGACAAGCCGAGGTCTACAACAGACGGTCGAAGGGTCATTCGGTAGAGAAGGGAGACAGAGTTCTACTTACTAACAAGGGAGAGAGGGGCAAGAAGAAACTGGCTGATCGCTGGGACAGTGCGGTGTACATAGTTGTTGCGAAGAACAGCTCACTGAACACATATCGTATACAGCACCCTACCACTGGGCGCATCAAGACGGTGCATAGGAACCTGATTATGCCAGTCAACTTTCTGCCTTTGCCTTCATGGGAGGAACCTGAGAGTCACGGATATCTATCGAGTGGTGACGTGTTCTCTGAGATGTCTGCAGCGTCCAGCAAAATGGATGGGAGTGACGCAAGGACTGTCCACTGGGTAGCAAGCCTTCCTGAGTCTTCTGGGAGGATATTCCAAGAAGATGGTGTAGTCCCAGTTGATGGAAGTGAAGTGGAACGGCCATATGACGTCCCCTTGAGTGAGGTATGCTCAGTAGAAGTGGACCAGAGAGAGATTCCCAAAGCCTACAAGAGTTCTGATGGCGAAACTCCATTCAGTGGGGATGGTGCTGTGACAGATGTTAACTTGGTTGAAGATGCTTTGTCAGTGTGGTCTGTGGCAATCTACCAGGATTCTGATCAGTCGTCTGACACTACTAGTGTTGAGTCTGTAACTGAAAGTGTGCTGGCTCCGGATAGGCCGAGTTGTAGTATTCCCCAACCTGAGGTTAGACCTCTGAGCACGGTTAGTGCTGTCCGTGACATTCCTGCTAGGTTTTTGGGTGAGGGTGTTCGGACTAGACTAGGTAGATTTATTAAGCCAGTGAATAGGTTAATCCAAACTATGTTTACACAGGAAATGAAACCGTTCTTGGTTTCTCAGTGACGGTAGGATATTGTCTACCTTTTCATTTTTTTGTGTGTATATGGTAACCTAACTGGGTCTTAGAGTGATTGGTGGGTTGGTCTAATATTTTTGACAATTCATGTAACTTTGTGTGTAGTTCATCAGCATAAAATGTATTTGGCATTTTTTTGTATACGGTTGAATAAGGGATTAGCTACCTCTTATTTTTCCTAATCCTTCGCGGGATAGCTTTCCAGCTGATCGACCATTTGTGGGTCTAGACTTAAGGGACTACACTGGGTTACTCCTTCGCTCTGTGGGTGTGAATTTATTTATATATTTTTTTTTTATTTCTTTGCTTTCTTACCTTCGAGGTAATGTGTTTTGTTTTGTGCCTATAATCTAGTGTAAAACAGTGGGGGTGAATGTAGTAGAGTGATGTTGTTCCCCTAGATTATGCACCAAGTTGCACGCAAGGACAGTTCAAGTAGGCCAGGGCAAGAGGGGATGTTAATAAGTTAATAACAATAATAATAATTCAATGTGTTTTCTTTATTTAATTACAGCAGCATAGTTAATGTTATTTTTCAGTGTACAAACATTTTTTGATATCTATATTGTAAATACACCTAATTGTAAAAGTTTGTATATTTTGGTTTGGTCCATCGCGGGTTATCCGTACTTGCGGACCCTGTTATCGTTCTCTTTTGCCGGACCTTCAGCTAGCAAGGTATGTTGTCCTTGGCGCCGTAATTTGGCAATATAAAACTGTGGTAAAGTTACATAAAGTGCTGTTACTCAATTATAGGGTTTGTTACAATGTGAACAATTATAACGATTTATGTTAACTTTCACCAGCTCGCTAATTAGGGTACCTATTGTAACTCGGGAGTATTTGGGAACGTGTTTGAGTGAGTTGCTATGTGGTCACGCAGGTGCCCGAGAGCTGTGACTGCACCGAGGGCTAACCTATTGTGTGTTGTCTCTTCGTGTGCAGGTATGTCTTTTATTTTGTTCCGAATATGTTGTATATAATTTTAACTGTATTGTATAGTGTGCTGATGGGCACTGAATGTATGTATGCAGTTCCCGCTCTTTTGCCGGACCTTCAGCTAGCAAGGTGCCCGAGAGCTGTGACTGCACCGAGGGCTAACCTATTGTGTGTTGTCTCTTCGTGTGCAGGACCAATAAACATGATTCAACCATCATAATTCCTGTTGTGGCAGTGTCCTGATTAAAAGTACACAACGCAGAACGAACCACGCTACATTAGCATGAAACTGAGGCCAGCTCTCCCATCACCATCGACGGTTCACATAGGTTCATTTACCTGTGTGAAATGAGCCACAATAATGATTAGTCAAATCGGTGGAATTTGAGATTCACCTTCAAATTAAAAGTCCCTCATTGAAGGTGATGCAAACGAATGCAAAAAGTGGAATCATGTCATATGTTTGTACTAGATTAAGTTATACAAGGTTGGAAAGTTGTTACATCATTTAAAATACAATTATTAATATATTTGACAAAAAAACAGAAAACATTTGAAATCACACTGTGGATATTTTAGACTGCATAATTGCATTGGGCATACTTGTATGCACTGTACAGCCTTAACACTTTTTTTATTTTACCTTTATTTAACTAGGCAGGTCAGTTAAAAAAAAAACTTGTTTTCAGTGACAGCCTATGAACAGTGGGTGGGTGTTATTCAGGGGTAGAGTGACATATTTTTTACTTTGTCAGCTCAGAGATTTGATCTTGCAACCATGCAGTTACTAGTCCAACAGCCTAGCCACTAGGCTACCTGCCACCGTGCTATGGAATGTACACCCATGAAATGGAGTATCAGTATACTAAGTGACCCCCACAGAACACCATTTTCAATGGTTTACAGAAATATTAGTGTCTCTGCGCTTATTGCAGGACTTTGACTGTGGGAAATCACCTGACTATTCAGCCTATTGTGCGTATCGGAAATCCATATTGCACTCAGCCTTACCTATGGATTGTGCACCGATGAAATGGGGTATCAGCCTACTCAGTGACACCCATTTGGACCATTTTCCTGTCCTGCTAAGCATTGAAAATGTACCGAGAACTTTTTGGTGTCAGGGAAAACGTATGGAGTAAAAAGTACATTATTTTCTTTAGGAATGTAGTGAAGTAAAAGTAAAGTTGTAAAAAATACAAATAGTAACTAAAGTACAGATACCCCCAAAAACAACTTAATTAGTACTTTAAAGTATTTTATTTAAGTACTTTACACCACTGCCCATTATTTCACAACAGTTCAGTGAGCTATGTACTAGCCTTGATCTATTTGCGCCATCTAGTGCTAAGAGTTTATAGTTAGTTTGTAGTGATTTTGCCTTAACAACCTTTTACTGCAGTGAGCTAAATCAGGGTCACACAAAGTGTTTCTTGGTAGTCCTAAACACATCTACTTTGAAACCAAAGTATACACCTCACACACATGGTTATGGGCTTAAAAAAAGAAGGCACATGTACCATGTCAGATATAGAGTTGAAATGTATTCAATTATGAGTTTGCATCCCAATATTACACGTTATATACATCACAGAATATTGAAATATGACTCAACCGTTTGAAATAGAAACACCAATTTTTCTGCAGTCTTTTTTAAATTATGTTTATTAATTATGAAATATGACAAATAATCATAATATTCCACCCATGACTGCATCATTTGACAGCAGAAAAGGCTACTATGGTGATATTCATTTGATCGGTTAACCAGACATGGTATTCCTTCCTTCCTCTAATTCTGTGTACATTTTACTTTTCTTTAAGTAGTGTACAGGACAGAAATAAGTCAAGTGACATAGTCTACATGTCAACAGAACATATCAGTGAGTGGAATCAAGTCTCTTGTCTCTCCAGGGACTTGGATGGCATTCAGAGACGCTGCTGCCACATCATTGGCACTTCCTTTAATTACGTCACAGACTCCTACCTCTATCATCTTTACCTGCAGCTGAGTTTCTCGCCGGGCGTGGTGGCATGTGCCTGTAATCCAAGTCACTGGGAGGCTGAGGTTGGTGGATCAAGTGAGCTGAGGAGCTCTGGGCTGCAGCACGCTATGTCGAACGGGTGTCCACGCTAAGGTCGGTATCGACATGGTGTTCCTGGGGGAGCCCGGGACCACCAGGTTGTCTAAGGAGGGGTGCACCGGCCCAGGTCGGAAACGAAGCAGGTCAAATCCCCCGTGCTGTCCAGTAGTGGGATAATACCTGTGAGTAGATGCTGCAGTGCAGCCTTGGCAAGACATCGTGACCTAACCTTTTCATTTTTTAAAAACGTACTTTTATCTGCTTCACGAATTGCCAGTTCCAAATGTTTGTCAGACCATGAAAAGTCGACAATTATTTGCAGCTTTCCAAAAACAATTACCGTTATACCTTCTGATATTCGAGAATTACACTGTCTACTACTGACGAAATGTGTGAATACCGGTAACATAATGCAGCACGGACCGTTGAGGGAGTAGTAAGTGCAAGCGCGATGCTTAGCATGAAACTGAGGCCAGCTCTCCCATCACCATCGACGGTTCACAGAGGTTCATTTACCTGTGTGAAATGAGCCACAATAATGATTAGTCAAATCGGTGGAATTTGAGATTCACCTTCAAATTAAAAGTCCCTCATTGAAGGTGATGCAAACGAATGCAAAAAGTGGAATCATGTCATATGTTTGTACTAGATTAAGTTATACAAGGTTGGAATGTTGTTACATCATTTAAAATACAATTATTAATATATTTGACAAAAAAACAGAAAACATTTGAAATCACACTGTGGATATTTTAGACTGCATAATTGCATTTGGCATACTTGTATGCACTGTACAGCCTTAACAATTTTTTTATTTTACCTTTATTTAACTAGGCAGGTCAGTAAAAAAAAAAAACTTGTTTTCAGTGACAGCCTATGAACAGTGGGTGGGCGTTATTCAGGGGTAGAGTGACATATTTTTCACTTTGTCTGCTCAGAGATTTGATCTTGCAACCATACAGTTACTAGTCCAACAGTCTAGCCACTAGGCTACCTGCCACCGTGCTATGGAATGTACACCCATGAAATGGAGTATCAGTATACTAAGTGACCCCCACAGAACACCATTTTCAATGGTTTACAGAAATATTAGTGTCTCTGCGCTTATTGCAGGACTTTGACTGTGGGAAATCACCTGACTATTCAGCCTATTGTGCGTATCGGAAATCCATATTGCACTCAGCCTTACCTATGGATTGTGCACCGATGAAATGGGGTATCAGCCTACTCAGTGACACCCATTTGGACCATTTTCCTGTCCTGCTAAGCATTGAAAATGTACCGAGAACTTTTTGGTGTCAGGGAAAACGTATGGAGTAAAAAGTACATTATTTTCTTTAGGAATGTAGTGAAGTAAAAGTAAAAGTTGTAAAAAATACAAATAGTAACTAAAGTACAGATACCCCCAAAAACAACTTAATTAGTACTTTAAAGTATTTTATTTAAGTACTTTGCACCACTGCCCATTATTTCACAACAGTTCAGTGAGCTATGTACTAGCCTTGATCTATTTGCGCCATCTAGTGCTAAGAGTTTATAGTTAGTTTGTAGTGATTTTGCCTTAACAACCTTTTACTGCAGTGAGCTAAATCAGGGTCACACAAAGTGTTTCTTGGTAGTCCTAAACACATCTACTTTGAAACCAAAGTATACACCTCACACACATGGTTATGGGCTTAAAAAAGAAGGCACATGTACCATGTCAGATATAGAGTTGAAATGTATTCAATTATGAGTTTGCATCCCAATATTACACGTTATATACATCACAGAATATTGAAATATGACTCAACCGTTTGAAATAGAAACACCAATTTTTCTGCAGTCTTTTTTAAATGATGTTTATTAATTATGAAATATGACAAATAATCATAATATTCCACCCATGACTGCATCATTTGACAGCAGAAAAGGCTACTATGGTCATATTCATTTGATTGGTTAACCAGACATGGTATTCCTTCCTTCCTCTAATTCTGTGTACATTTTACTTTTCTTTAAGTAGTGTACAGGACAGAAATAAGTCAAGTGACATAGTCTACATGTCAACAGAACATATCAGTGAGTGGAATCAAGTCTCTTGTCTCTCCAGGGACTTGGACGGCATTCAGAGACGCTGCTGCCACATCATTGGCACTTCCTTTAATTACGTCACAGACTCCTACCTCTATCATCTTTACCTGCAGCTGAGTTTCTCGCCGGGCGCGGTGGCATGTGCCTGTAATCCAAGTCACTGGGAGGCTGAGGTTGGTGGATCAAGTGAGCTGAGGAGCTCTGGGCTGCAGCACGCTATGTCGAACGGTATCGACATGGTGATCCTGAGGAGCCCGGGACCACCAGGTTGTCTAAGGAGGGGTGCACCGGCCCAGGTCGGAAACGAAGCAGGTCAAATCCCCCGTGCTGTCCAGTAGTGGAATAATACTTGTGAGTAGATGCTGCAGTGCAGCCTTGGCAAGACATCGTGACCTTTTCATTTTTTAAAAACGTACTTTTATCTGCTTCACGAATTGCCAGTTCGAAATGTTTGTCAGACTATGAAAAGTCGACAATTATTTGCAGCTTTCCAAAAACAATTACCGTTATACCTTCTGATATTCGAGAATTACACTGTCTACTACTGACGAAATGTGTGAATACCGGTAACATAATGCAGCATGGACCATTGAGGGAGTAGTAAGTGCTAGCGCGATGCTTAGCATGAAACTGAGGCCAGCTCTCCCATCACCATCGACAGTTCACATAGGATCATTTACCTGTGTGAAATGAGCCACAATAATGATTAGTCAAATCGGTGGAATTTGAGATTCACCTTCAAATTAAAAGTTCCTCATTGAAGGTGATGCAAACGAATGCAAAAAGTGGAATCATGTCATATGTTTGTACTAGATTAAGTTAGACAAGGTTGGAATGTTGTTACATCATTTAAAATACAATTATTAATATATTTGACCAAAAAACAGGAAACAGTTGAAATCACACTGTGGATATTTTAGACTGCATAATTGCATTGGGCATACTTGTATGCACTGTACAGCCTTAACAATTTTTTATTTTACCTTTATTTAACTAGGCAGGTCAGTTAAGAAAAAAACTTGTTTTCAGTGACAGCCTATGAACAGTGGGTGGGCTTTATTCAGGGGTAGAGTGACAGATTTTTTACTTTGTCAGCTCAGAGATTCAATCTTGCAACCATTCAGTTACTAGTCCAACAGTCTAGCCACTAGGCTACCTGCCACCGTGCTATGGCATGTACACCCATGAAATGGAGTATCAGTATACTCAGTGACCCCCACAGAACACCATTTTCAATGGTTTACAGAAATATTAGTGTCTCTGCGCTTATTGCAGGACTTTGACTGTGGGAAATCACCTGACTATTCAGCCTATTGTGCGTATCGGAAATCCATATTGCATTCAGCCTTACCTATGGATTGTGCACCGATGAAATGGGGTATCAGCCTACTCAGTGACACCCATTTGGACCATTTTCCTGTCCTGCTAAGCATTGAAAATGTACCGAGAACTTTTTGGTGTCAGGGAAAACGTATGGAGTAAAAAGTACATTATTTTCTTTAGGAATGTAGTGAAGTAAAAGTAAAAGTTGTAAAAAATACAAATAGTAACTAAAGTACAGATACCCCCAAAAACAACTTAATTAGTACTTTAAAGTATTTTATTTAAGTACTTTACACCACTGCCCATTATTTCACAACAGTTCAGTGAGCTATGTACTAGCCTTGATCTATTTGCGCCATCTAGTGCTAAGAGTTTATAGTTAGTTTGTAGTGATTTTGCCTTAACAACCTTTTACTGCAGTGAGCTAAATCAGGGTCACACAAAGTGTTTCTTGGTAGTCCTAAACACATCTACTTTGAAACCAAAGTATACACCTCACACACATAGTTATGGGCTTAAAAAAAGAAGGCACATGTACCATGTCAGATATAGAGTTGAAATGTATTCAATTATGAGTTTGCATCCCAATATTACACGTTATATACATCACAGAATATTGAAATATGACTCAACCGTTTGAAATAGAAACACCAATTTTTATGCAGTCTTTTTTAAATTATGTTTATTAATTATGAAATATGACAAATAATCATAATATTCCACCCATGACTGCATCATTTGACAGCAGAAAAGGCTACTATGGTCATATTCATTTGATTGGTTAACCAGACATGGTATTCCTTCCTTCCTCTAATTCTGTGTACATTTTACTTTTCTTTAAGTAGTGTACAGGACAGAAATAAGTCAAGTGACATAGTCTACATGTCAACAGAACATATCAGTGAGTGGAATCAAGTCTCTTGTCTCTCCAGGGACTTGGACGGCATTCAGAGACGCTGCTGCCACATCATTGGCACTTCCTTTAATTACGTCACAGACTCCTACCTCTATCATCTTTACCTGCAGCTGAGTTTCTCGCCGGGCGCGGTGGCATGTGCCTGTAATCCAAGTCACTGGGAGGCTGAGGTTGGTGGATCAAGTGAGCTGAGGAGCTCTGGGCTGCAGCACGCTATGTCGAACGGTATCGACATGGTGATCCTGGGGAGCCCGGGACCACCAGGTTGTCTAAGGAGGGGTGCACCGGCCCAGGTCGGAAACGAAGCAGGTCAAATCCCCCGTGCTGTCCAGTAGTGGAATAACACTTGTGAGTAGATGCTGCAGTGCAGCCTTGGCAAGACATCGTGACCTTTTCATTTTTTAAAAACGTACTTTTATCTGCTTCACGAATTGCCAGTTCGAAATGTTTGTCAGACTATGAAAAGTCGACAATTATTTCCAGCTTTCCAAAAACAATTACCGTTATACCTTCTGATATTCGAGAATTACACTGTCTACTACTGACGAAATGTGTGAATACCGGTAACATAATGCAGCACGGACCGTTGAGGGAGTAGTAAGTGCTAGCGCGATGCTTAGCATGAAACTGAGGCCAGCTCTCCCATCACCATCGACAGTTCACATAGGATCATTTACCTGTGTGAAATGAGCCACAATAATGATTAGTCAAATCGGTGGAATTTGAGATTCACCTTCAAATTAAAAGTTCCTCATTGAAGGTGATGCAAACGAATGCAAAAAGTGGAATCATGTCATATGTTTGTACTAGATTAAGTTAGACAAGGTTGGAATGTTGTTACATCATTTAAAATACAATTATTAATATATTTGACCAAAAAACAGAAAACAGTTGAAATCACACTGTGGATATTTTAGACTGCATAATTGCATTGGGCATACTTGTATGCACTGTACAGCCTTAACAATTTTTTATTTTACCTTTATTTAACTAGGCAGGTCAGTTAAGAAAAAAACTTGTTTTCAGTGACAGCCTATGAACAGTGGGTGGGCTTTATTCAGGGGTAGAGTGACAGATTTTTTACTTTGTCAGCTCAGAGATTCGATCTTGCAACCATTCAGTTACTAGTCCAACAGTCTAGCCACTAGGCTACCTGCCACCGTGCTATGGCATGTACACCCATGAAATGGAGTATCAGTATACTCAGTGACCCCCACAGAACACCATTTTCAATGGTTTACAGAAATATTAGTGTCTCTGCGCTTATTGCAGGACTTTGACTGTGGGAAATCACCTGACTATTCAGCCTATTGTGCGTATCGGAAATCCATATTGCATTCAGCCTTACCTATGGATTGTGCACCGATGAAATGGGGTATCAGCCTACTCAGTGACACCCATTTGGACCATTTTCCTGTCCTGCTAAGCATTGAAAATGTACCGAGAACTTTTTGGTGTCAGGGAAAACGTATGGAGTAAAAAGTACATTATTTTCTTTAGGAATGTAGTGAAGTAAAAGTAAAAGTTGTAAAAAATACAAATAGTAACTAAAGTACAGATACCCCCAAAAACAACTTAATTAGTACTTTAAAGTATTTTATTTAAGTACTTTACACCACTGCCCATTATTTCACAACAGTTCAGTGAGCTATGTACTAGCCTTGATCTATTTGCGCCATCTAGTGCTAAGAGTTTATAGTTAGTTTGTAGTGATTTTGCCTTAACAACCTTTTCCTGCAGTGAGCTAAATCAGGGTCACACAAAGTGTTTCTTGGTAGTCCTAAACACATCTACTTTGAAACCAAAGTATACACCTCACACACATGGTTATGGGCTTAAAAAAAGAAGGCACATGTACCATGTCAGATATAGAGTTGAAATGTATTCAATTATGAGTTTGCATCCCAATATTACACGTTATATACATCACAGAATATTGAAATATGACTCAACCGTTTGAAATAGAAACACCAATTTTTATGCAGTCTTTTTTAAATTATGTTTATTAATTATGAAATATGACAAATAATCATAATATTCCACCCATGACTGCATCATTTGACAGCAGAAAAGGCTACTATGGTCATATTCATTTGATTGGTTAACCAGACATGGTATTCCTTCCTTCCTCTAATTCTGTGTACATTTTACTTTTCTTTAAGTAGTGTACAGGACAGAAATAAGTCAAGTGACATAGTCTACATGTCAACAGAACATATCAGTGAGTGGAATCAAGTCTCTTGTCTCTCCAGGGACTTGGACGGCATTCAGAGACGCTGCTGCCACATCATTGGCATCATTCCTTTAATTACGTCACAGACTCCTACCTCTATCATCTTTACCTGCAGCTGAGTTTCTCGCCGGGCGCGGTGGCATGTGCCTGTAATCCAAGTCACTGGGAGGCTGAGGTTGGTGGATCAAGTGAGCTGAGGAGCTCTGGGCTGCAGCACGCTATGTCGAACGGGTGTCTACGCTAAGTTCGGTATCGACATGGTGATCCTGGGGGAGCCCGGGACCACCAGGTTGTCTAAGGAGGGGTGCACCGGCACAGGTCGGAAACGAAGCAGGTCAAATCCCCCGTGCTGTCCAGTAGTGGGATAATACCTGTGAGTAGATGCTGCAGTGCAGCCTTGGCAAGACATCGTGACCTAACCTTTTCATTTTTTAAAAACGTACTTTTATCTGCTTCACGAATTGCCAGTTCGAAATGTTTGTCAGACCATGAAAAGTCGACAATTATTTTGCAGCTTTCCAAAAACAATTACCGTTATACCTTCTGATATTCGAGAATTACACTGTCTACTACTGACGAAATGTGTGAATACCGGTAACATAATGCAGCACGGACCGTTGAGGGAGTAGTAAGTGCTAGCGCGATGCTTAGCATGAAACTGAGGCCAGCTCTCCCATCACCATCGACAGATCACATAGGTTCATTTACCTGTGTGAAATGAGCCACAATAATGATTAGTCAAATCGGTGGAATTTGAGATTCACCTTCAAATTAAAAGTCCCTCATTGAAGGTGATGCAAACGAATGCAAAAAGTGGAATCATGTTTGTACTAGATTAAGTTATACAAGGTTGGAATGTTGTTACATCATTTAAAATACAATTATTAATATATTTGACAAAAAAACAGAAAACAATTGAAATCACACTGTGGATATTTTAGACTGCATAATTGCATTGGGCATACTTGTATGCACTGTACAGCCTTAACAATTTTTATTTTACCTTTATTAACTAGGCAGGTCAGTTAAGAAAAAAATAGTATTTTCAGTGACAGCCTATGAACAGTGGGTGGGCTTTATTCAGGGGTAGAGTGACAGATTTTTTACTTTGTCAGCTCAGAGATTTGATCTTGCAACCATTCAGTTACTAGTCCAACAGTCTAGCCACTAGGCTACCTGCCACCGTGCTATGGAATATACACCCATGAAATGGAGTATCAGTATACTCAGTGACCCCCACAGAACACCATTTTCAATGGTTTACAGAAATATTAGTGTCTCTGCGCTTATTGCAGGACTTTGACTGTGGGAAATCACCTGACTATTCAGCCTATTGTGCGTATCGGAAATCCATATTGCACTCAGCCTTACCTATGGATTGTGCACCGATGAAATTGGGTATCAGCCTACTCAGTGACACCCATTTGGACCATTTTCCTGTCCTGCTAAGCATTGAAAATGTACCGAGAACTTTTTGGTGTCAGGGAAAACAGTATGGAGTAAAAAGTACATTATTTTCTTTAGGAATGTAGTGAAGTAAAAGTTGTAAAAAATACAAATAGTAACTAAAGTACAGATACCCCCAAAAACAACTTAATTAGTACTTTAAAGTATTTTATTTAAGTACTTTGCACCAATGCCCATTATTTCACAACAGTTCAGTGAGCTATGTACTAGCCTTGATCTATTTGCGCCATCTAGTGCTAAGAGTTTATAGTTAGTTTGTAGGGATTTTGCCTTAACCTTTTACTGCAGTGAACTAAATCAGGGTTACACAAAGTGTTTCTTGGTAGTCCTAAACACATCTTCTTTGAAACCAAAGTATACACCTCACACACATGGTTATGGGCTTAGAAAAAGAAGGCACATGTACCATGTCAGATATAGAGTTGAAATGTATTCAATTATGAGTTTGCATCCCAATATTACACGTTATATACATCACAGAATATTGAAATATGACTCAACCGTTTGAAATAGAAACACCAATTTTTATGCAGTCTTTTTTAAATTATGTTTATTAATTATGAAATATGACAAATAATCATAATATTCCACCCATGACTGCATCATTTGACAGCAGAAAAGGCTACTATGGTCATATTCATTTGATTGGTTAACCAGACATGGTATTCCTTCCTTCCTCTAATTCTGTGTACATTTTACTTTTCTTTAAGTAGTGTACAGGACAGAAATAAGTCAAGTGACATAGTCTACATGTCAACAGAACATATCAGTGAGTGGAATCAAGTCTCTTGTCTCTCCAGGGACTTGGACGGCATTCAGAGACGCTGCTGCCACATCATTAATCATTCCTTTAATTACGTCACAGACTCCTACCTCTATCATCTTTACCTGCAGCTGAGTTTCTCGCCGGGCGCGGTGGCATGTGCCTGTAAGCCAAGTCACTGGGAGGCTGAGGTTGGTGGATCAAGTGAGCTGAGGAGCTCTGGGCTGCAGCACGCTATGTCGAACGGGTGTCCACGCTAAGTTCGGTATCGACATGGTGATCCTGGGGGAGCCCGGGACTCTCGTTTTAACAATAAATTATCAAGGTCACCCCCTCTCCTCGGGAGGGTGACATGTTCGATGCCAATATAACGCAGAGACGAAATCGAATGGCCTGCCTCCAAAAAGTGGGCCGCAACTGGGTAAGTCAGGTTTTTGCACCTAATGGTGCTACGGTGCTCTGAGATACGTACTTTTAATTCACGCTTTGTTTTACCCACATAATTTTTACCACAGGGACAAGTTATAAGGTAAATAACTGACTTAGTGGAACACGTAATAACACCTTTAATTGGGATAGATTTCCCTGTTTGGGGGTGTTTGAAGGATCTACATTTGTAAGTGCCATTGCATTGAGCACAGCCATTACACTTGTAATTTCCATCCAGTATGGGCGCAAATAGGCGTTGTTCAGGAATATCTTGGGCTGGTAAATCAGAGTGTACCAATTGGTCTCTGAGATTTCTGCCCCGCGAGAATACGACCAGGGGAAGATCAGAAAACACATTACCAAGACTATCATCGTATTTCAGAATGTGCCAATGTTTGTGAACGATTCCTTTAATTTGTTCAGAGCACTTTGAATAGCGGGTAGTAAGAACGCATGAATGCGTCTTTTTGCGAGACTGACCTTGAAAAAGGTCATGTCTCGTTTTGTTTTGAATTTTCTCAATGGCAATATTAATCTGATCATTGTTGTACCCCCTCTCCTTGAACTTATCCTGAGTCTCAGCCATATTTCTGTCGAAATCTGATTGTTTAATGCAAATTCTTTTGATTCGACAGAATTGGCTGTAGGGCAAACTATTTTCAAGGGAAGTGGGTGACAACTGTCAGCCCTCAACAAACTGTTACGATCAGTAGGTTTCCTGTAAAGATCAGTGTATAAAACATTATCTTCACACAAGATCAGAAGATCAAGAAAACTGATTTGACGTGTATCAGATTGCATAGTAAATCTCAAATGTTCAGAACAGGAGTTAAGAAAAGCATAAAACGACTGGAGCAGTTCTGCATCACCCCTCCATAGAACAAAAATATCGTCAATATACCGTTTCCAAATAATGATGTTAGGCAAGAAAACATTTTTGAGAGGGTTAAAAATGGATTGTTTCTCCATGTAACCCACATACAAATTAGCATAGTTAGGAGCCATGGGAGATCCCATAGCAGTACCCTTCGTCTGAATAAAGAAATCATTTAGAAACATGAAGTAGTTGTGTGTGAGTACTATTTCAGCCAACGTTACAATGCAGGCACTGGAAGGTAGTTCATTAGGGTCACGTTGCAAAAGAAAATGTTCCATGGCTTCAATACCGCCCTCATGCGGAATATTTGTGTATAACGACTCAACATCAAAAGTAACTAACAAGGTGTTCTCAGGCAGAGGATCAAGAGATTCAATGATAGAGATCATACTGCTGGTGTCCTTTACAAAGGAGGGGAGCTGTTCTGCGAGTGGTCTAATAAAAAAGTCTACAAAAGTAGATAGAGGGGCCGTTATTGCATCAATGCCCGCTACAATAGGGCGCCCTGGAGGGTTTGTAACGTTCTTGTGTAATTTCGGCAAAGTATAGAAAGTGGCAATTTTAGGGTGTTGGATGGCCAGAAAGTCATGTTATTTTTTGGTTATCTGACCAGAATTTAAATAACCATCTAGGACAGAAAAGATAGTATTCTGAAATTGGGAAGTAGGGTCACTTCTGAGTTTCTTGTAAAAGGTGTTGTCAAGTAGCTGTCTATGACACTCATTTACATAAGTTGTCCTATCCATGAGTACCACCGACCTTTTTAGACTACAAATGCTATGATCATATGTTATCCATTTGTTTGTCTTTTTGTATGTTCCTTGTATACCATTTTTTAATATTTCAGTTAACCAATGATATTAGGCCATACTTGGCCATGATTACAAACACCTGTGTGTCTCTTGACACTATATAAATGACTCATCTCTCAGTGTTTGTGATGATACCCTGATGAAGACAGCTTAGCTGTCGAAACGTTGGTTATTAAAATTTTTGCATCTGAGCTCTTAGAGTGTGCGGCTTTCCTTTATTTTCTTGGTAGTCCTAAACACATCTACTTTGAAACCAAAGTATACACCTCACACACATGGTTATGGGCTTAAAAAAAGAAGGCACATGTACCATGTCAGATATAGAGTTGAAATGTATTCAATTATGAGTTTGCATCCCAATATTACACGTTATATACATCACAGAATATTGAAATATGACTCAACCGTTTGAAATAGAAACACCAATTTTTATGCAGTCTTTTTTAAATTATGTTTATTAATTATGAAATATGACAAATAATCATAATATTCCACCCATGACTGCATCATTTGACAGCAGAAAAGGCTACTATGGTCATATTCATTTGATTGGTTAACCAGACATGGTATTCCTTCCTTCCTCTAATTCTGTGTACATTTTACTTTTCTTTAAGTAGTGTACAGGACAGAAATAAGTCAAGTGACATAGTCTACATGTCAACAGAACATATCAGTGAGTGGAATCAAGTCTCTTGTCTCTCCAGGGACTTGGACGGCATTCAGAGACGCTGCTGCCACATCATTAATCATTCCTTTAATTACGTCACAGACTCCTACCTCTATCATCTTTACCTGCAGCTGAGTTTCTCGCCGGGCGCGGTGGCATGTGCCTGTACTCCAAGTCACTGGGAGGCTGAGGTTGGTGGATCAAGTGAGCTGAGGAGCTCTGGGCTGCAGCACGCTATGTCGAAATGGTGTCCACGCAGAGTTCGGTATCGACATGGTGATCCTGGGGGAGCCCGGGACCCCCAGGTTGTCTAAGGAGGGGTGCCCAGGTCGGAAACGAAGCAGGTCAAATCCCCCGTGCTGTCCAGTAGTGGGATAATACCTGTGAGTAGATGCTGCAGTGCAGCCTTGGCAAGACATCGTGACCTAACCTTTTCATTTTTTAAAAACGTACTTTTATCTGCTTCACGAATTGCCAGTTCGAAATGTTTGTCAGACCATGAAAAGTCGACAATTATTTTGCAGCTTTCCAAAAACAATTACCGTTATACCTTCTGATATTCGAGAATTACACTGTCTACTACTGACGAAATGTGTGAATACCGGTAACATAATGCAGCACGGACCGTTGAGGGAGTAGTAAGTGCTAGCGCGATGCTTAGCATGAAACTGAGGCCAGCTCTCCCATCACCATCGACAGATCACATAGGTTCATTTACCTGTGTGAAATGAGCCACAATAATGATTAGTCAAATCGGTGGAATTTGAGATTCACCTTCAAATTAAAAGTCCCTCATTGAAGGTGATGCAAACGAATGCAAAAAGTGGAATCATGTCATATGTTTGTACTAGATTAAGTTATACAAGGTTGGAATGTTGTTACATCATTTAAAATACAATTATTAATATATTTGACAAAAAAACAGAAAACATTTGAAATCACACTGTGGATATTTTAGACTGCATAATTGCATTGGGCATACTTGTATGCACTGTACAGCCTTAACAATTTTTTATTTTACCTTTATTTAACTAGGCAGGTCAGTTAAGAAAAAAAAATTATTTTCAGTGACAGCCTATGAACAGTGGGTGGCTTTATTCAGGGGTAGAGTGACATATTTTTTACTTTGTCAGCTCAGAGATTTGATCTTGCAACCATTCAGTTACTAGTCCAACAGTCTAGCCACTAGGCTACCTGCCACCGTGCTATGGAATATACACCCATGAAATGGAGTATCAGTATACTCAGTGACCCCCACAGAACACCATTTTCAATGGTTTACAGAAATATTAGTGTCTCTGCGCTTATTGCAGGACTTTGACTGTGGGAAATCACCTGACTATTCAGCCTATTGTGCGTATCGGAAATCCATATTGCACTCAGCCTTACCTATGGATTGTGCACCGATGAAATGGGGTATCAGCCTACTCAGTGACACCCATTTGGACCATTTTTCTGTCCTGCTAAGCATTGAAAATGTACCGAGAACTTTTTGGTGTCAGGGAAAACGTATGGAGTAAAAAGTACATTATTTTCTTTAGGAATGTAGTGAAGTAAAAGTAAAGTTGTAAAAAATACAAATAGTAACTAAAGTACAGATACCCCCAAAAACAACTTAATTAGTACTTTAAAGTATTTTATTTAAGTACTTTACACCACTGCCCATTATTTCACAACAGTTCAGTGAGCTATGTACTAGCCTTGATCTATTTGCGCCATCTAGTGCTAAGAGTTTATAGTTAGTTTGTAGGGATTTTGCCTTAACAACCTTTTACTGCAGTGAGCTAAATCAGGGTCACACAAAGTGTTTCTTGGTAGTCCTAAACACATCTACTTTGAAACCAAAGTATACACCTCACACACATGGTTATGGGCTTAAAAAAAGAAGGCACATGTACCATGTCAGATATAGAGTTGAAATGTATTCAATTATGAGTTTGCATCCCAATATTACACGTTATATACATCACAGAATATTGAAATATGACTCAACCGTTTGAAATAGAAACACCAATTTTTCTGCAGTCTTTTTTAAATTATGTTTATTAATTATGAAATATGACAAATAATAATAATATTCCACCCATGACTGCATCATTTGACAGCAGAAAAGGCTACTATGGTCATATTCATTTGATTGGTTAACCAGACATGGTATTCCTTCCTTCCTCTAATTCTGTGTACATTTTACTTTTCTTTAAGTAGTGTACAGGACAGAAATAAGTCAAGTGACATAGTCTACATGTCAACAGAACATATCAGTGAGTGGAATCAAGTCTCTTGTCTCTCCAGGGACTTGGACGGCATTCAGAGACGCTGCTGCCACATCATTGGCACTTCCTTTAATTACGTCACAGACTCCTACCTCTATCATCTTTACCTGCAGCTGAGTTTCTCGCCGGGCGCGGTGGCATGTGCCTGTAATCCAAGTCACTGGGAGGCTGAGGTTGGTGGATCAAGTGAGCTGAGGAGCTCTGGGCTGCAGCACGCTATGTCGAACGGGTGTCCACGCTAAGTTCGGTATCGACATGGTGATCCTGGGGGAGCCCGGGACCACCAGGTTGTCTAAGGAGGGGTGCACCGGCCCAGGTCGGAAACGAAGCAGGTCAAATCCCCCGTGCTGTCCAGTAGTGGGATAATACCTGTGAGTAGATGCTGCAGTGCAGCCTTGGCAAGACATCGTGACCCAACCTTTTCATTTTTTAAAAACGTACTTTTATCTGCTTCACGAATTGCCAGTTCGAAATATTTGTCAGACCATGAAAAGTCGACAATTATTTGCAGCTTTCCAAAAACAATTACCGTTATACCTTCTGATATTCGATAATTACACTGTCTACTACTGACGAAATGTGTGAATACCGGTAACATAATGCAGCACGGACCGTTGAGGGAGTAGTAAGTGCTAGCGCGATGCTTAGCATGAAACTGAGGCCAGCTCTCCCATCACCATCGACAGATCACATAGATTCATTTACCTGTGTGAAATGAGCCACAATAATGATTAGTCAAATCGGTGGAATTTGAGATTCACCTTCAAATTAAAAGTCCCTCATTGAAGGTGATGCAAACGAATGCAAAAAGTGGAATCATGTCATATGTTTGTACTAGATTAAGTTATACAAGGTTGGAATGTTGTTACATCATTTAAAATACAATTATTAATATATTTGACAAAAAAACAGAAAACATTTGAAATCACACTGTGGATATTTTAGACTGCATAATTGCATTGGGCATACTTGTATGCAGTGTACAGCCTTAACAATTTTTTATTTTACCTTTATTTAACTAGGCAGGTCAGTTAAGAAAAAAAAAATGTTTTCAGTGACAGCGGGTGGGCTTTATTCAGGGGTAGAGTGACATATTTTTTACTTTGTCAGCTCAGAGATTTGATCTTGCAACCATTCAGTTACTAGTCCAACAGTCTAGCCACTAGGCTACCTGCCACCGTGCTATGGAATGTACACCCATGAAATGGAGTATCAGTATACTAAGTGACCCCCACAGAACACCATTTTCAATGGTTTACAGAAATATTAGTGTCTCTGCGCTTATTGCAGGACTTTGACTGTGGGAAATCACCTGACTATTCAGCCTATTGTGCGTATCGGAAATCCATATTGCACTCAGCCTTACCTATGGATTGTGCACCGATGAAATGGGGTATCAGCCTACTCAGTGACACCCATTTAGACCATTTTTCTGTCCTGCTAAGCATTGAAAATGTACCGAGAACTTTTTGGTGTCAGGGAAAACGTATGGAGTAAAAAGTACATTATTTTCTTTAGGAATGTAGTGAAGTAAAAGTAAAAGTTGTAAAAAATACAAATAGTAACTAAAGTACAGATACCCCCAAAAACAACTTAATTAGTACTTTAAAGTATTTTATTTAAGTACTTTACACCACTGCCCATTATTTCACAACAGTTCAGTGAGCTATGTACTAGCCTTGATCTATTTGCGCCATCTAGTGCTAAGAGTTTATAGTTAGTTTGTAGTGATTTTGCCTTAACAACCTTTTACTGCAGTGAGCTAAATCAGGGTCACACAAAGTGTTTCTTGGTAGTCCTAAACACATCTACTTTGAAACCAAAGTATACACCTCACACACATGGTTATGGGCTTAAAAAAAGAAGGCACATGTACCATGTCAGATATAGAGTTGAAATGTATTCAATTATGAGTTTGCATCCCAATATTACACGTTATATACATCACAGAATATTGAAATATGACTCAACCGTTTGAAATAGAAACACCAATTTTTCTGCAGTCTTTTTTAAATGATGTTTATTAATTATGAAATATGACAAATAATCATAATATTCCACCCATGACTGCATCATTTGACAGCAGAAAAGGCTACTATGGTCATATTCATTTGATTGGTTAACCAGACATGGTATTCCTTCCTTCCTCTAATTCTGTGTACATTTTACTTTTCTTTAAGTAGTGTACAGGACAGAAATAAGTCAAGTGACATAGTCTACATGTCAACAGAACATATCAGTGAGTGGAATCAAGTCTCTTGTCTCTCCAGGGACTTGGACGGCATTCAGAGACGCTGCTGCCACATCATTGGCACTTCCTTTAATTACGTCACAGACTCCTACCTCTATCATCTTTACCTGCAGCTGAGTTTCTCGCCGGGCGCGGTGGCATGTGCCTGTAATCCAAGTCACTGGGAGGCTGAGGTTGGTGGATCAAGTGAGCTGAGGAGCTCTGGGCTGCAGCACGCTATGTCGAACGGGTGTCCATGCTAAGTTCGGTATCGACATGGTGATCCTGGGGGAGCCCGGGACCACCAGGTTGTCTAAGGAGGGGTGCACCGGCCCAGGTCGGAAACGAAGCAGGTCAAATCCCCCGTGCTGTCCAGTAGTGGGATAATACCTGTGAGTAGATGCTGCAGTGCAGCCTTGGCAAGACATCGTGACCAACCTTTTCATTTTTTAAAAACGTACTTTTATCTGCTTCACGAATTGCCAGTTCGAAATATTTGTCAGACCATGAAAAGTCGACAATTATTTGCAGCTTTCCAAAAACAATTACCGTTATACCTTCTGATATTCGAGAATTACACTGTCTACTACTGACGAAATGTGTGAATACCGGTAACATAATGCAGCACGGACCGTTGAGGGAGTAGTAAGTGCTAGCGCGATGCTTAGCATGAAACTGAGGCCAGCTCTCCCATCACAATCGACAGTTCACATAGGTTCATTTACCTGTGTGAAATGAGCCACAATAATGATTAGTCAAATCGGTGGAATTTGAGATTCACCTTCAAATTAAAAGTCCCTCATTGAAGGTGATGCAAACGAATGCAAAAAGTGGAATCATGTCATATGTTTGTACTAGATTAAGTTATACAAGGTTGGAATGTTGTTACATCATTTAAAATACAATTATTAATATATTTGACAAAAAAACAGAAAACATTTGAAATCACACTGTGGATATTTTAGACTGCATAATTGCATTGGGCATACTTGTATGCAGTGTACAGCCTTAACAATTTTTTTATTTTACCTTTATTTAACTAGGCAGGTCAGTTAAGAAAAAAAAATTGTTTTCAGTGACAGCGGGTGGGCTTTATTCAGGGGTAGAGTGACATATTTTTTACTTTGTCAGCTCAGAGATTTGATCTTGCAACCATTCAGTTACTAGTCCAACAGTCTAGCCACTAGGCTACCTGCCACCGTGCTATGGAATATACACCCATGAAATGGAGTATCAGTATACTAAGTGACCCCCACAGAACACCATTTTCAATAGTTTACAGAAATATTAGTGTCTCTGCGCTTATTGCAGGACTTTGACTGTGGGAAATCACCTGACTATTCAGCCTATTGTGCGTATCGGAAATCCATATTGCACTCAGCCTTACCTATGGATTGTGCACCGATGAAATGGGGTATCAGCCTACTCAGTGACACCCATTTAGACCATTTTTCTGTCCTGCTAAGCATTGAAAATGTACCGAGAACTTTTTGGTGTCAGGGAAAACGTATGGAGTAAAAAGTACATTATTTTCTTTAGGAATGTAGTGAAGTAAAAGTAAAAGTTGTAAAAAATACAAATAGTAACTAAAGTACAGATACCCCCAAAAACAACTTAATTAGTACTTTAAAGTATTTTATTTAAGTACTTTACACCACTGCCCATTATTTCACAACAGTTCAGTGAGCTATGTACTAGCCTTGATCTATTTGCGCCATCTAGTGCTAAGAGTTTATAGTTAGTTTGTAGTGATTTTGCCTTAACAACCTTTTACTGCAGTGAGCTAAATCAGGGTCACACAAAGTGTTTCTTGGTAGTCCTAAACACATCTACTTTGAAACCAAAGTATACACCTCACACACATGGTTATGGGCTTAAAAAAAGAAGGCACATGTACCATGTCAGATATAGAGTTGAAATGTATTCAATTATGAGTTTGCATCCCAATATTACACGTTATATACATCACAGAATATTGAAATATGACTCAACCGTTTGAAATAGAAACACCAATTTTTCTGCAGTCTTTTTTAAATGATGTTTATTAATTATGAAATATGACAAATAATCATAATATTCCACCCATGACTGCATCATTTGACAGCAGAAAAGGCTACTATGGTCATATTCATTTGATTGGTTAACCAGACATGGTATTCCTTCCTTCCTCTAATTCTGTGTACATTTTACTTTTCTTTAAGTAGTGTACAGGACAGAAATAAGTCAAGTGACATAGTCTACATGTCAACAGAACATATCAGTGAGTGGAATCAAGTCTCTTGTCTCTCCAGGGACTTGGACGGCATTCAGAGACGCTGCTGCCACATCATTGGCACTTCCTTTAATTACGTCACAGACTCCTACCTCTATCATCTTTACCTGCAGCTGAGTTTCTCGCCGGGCGCGGTGGCATGTGCCTGTAATCCAAGTCACTGGGAGGCTGAGGTTGGTGGATCAAGTGAGCTGAGGAGCTCTGGGCTGCAGCACGCTATGTCGAACGGGTGTCCACGCTAAGTTCGGTATCGACATGGTGATCCTGGGGGAGCCCGGGACCACCAGGTTGTCTAAGGAGGGGTGCACCGGCCCAGGTCGGAAACGAAGCAGGTCAAATCCCCCGTGCTGTCCAGTAGTGGGATAATACCTGTGAGTAGATGCTGCAGTGCAGCCTTGGCAAGACATCGTGACCTAACCTTTTCATTTTTTAAAAACGTACTTTTATCTGCTTCACGAATTGCCAGTTCGAAATATTTGTCAGACCATGAAAAGTCGACAATTATTTGCAGCTTTCCAAAAACAATTACCGTTATACCTTCTGATATTCGATAATTACACTGTCTACTACTGACGAAATGTGTGAATACCGGTAACATAATGCAGCACGGACCGTTGAGGGAGTAGTAAGTGCTAGCGCGATGCTTAGCATGAAACTGAGGCCAGCTCTCCCATCACAATCGACAGTTCACATAGGTTCATTTACCTGTGTGAAATGAGCCACAATAATGATTAGTCAAATCGGTGGAATTTGAGATTCACCTTCAAATTAAAAGTCCCTCATTGAAGGTGATGCAAACGAATGCAAAAAGTGGAATCATGTCATATGTTGTACTAGATTAAGTTATACAAGGTTGGAATGTTGTTACATCATTTAAAATACAATTATTAATATATTTGACAAAAAAACAGAAAACAATTGAAATCACACTGTGGATATTTTAGACTGCATAATTGCATTGGGCATACTTGTATGCACTGTACAGCCTTAACAATTTTTTATTTTACCTTTATTTAACTAGGCAGGTCAGTTAAGAAAAAAAAATTCTTTCAGTGACAGCCTATGAACAGTGGGTGGGCTTTATTCAGGGGTAGAGTGACAGATTTTTTACTTTGTCAGCTCAGAGATTTGATCTTGCAACCATTCAGTTACTAGTCCAACAGTCTAGCCACTAGGCTACCTGCCACCGTGCTATGGAATGTACACCCATGAAATGGAGTATCAGTATACTCAGTGACCCCCACAGAACACCATTTTCAATAGGTTTACAGAAATATTAGTGTCTCTGCGCTTATTGCAGGACTTTGACTGTGGGAAATCACCTGACTATTCAGCCTATTGTGCGTATCGGAAATCCATATTGCACTCAGCCTTACCTATGGATTGTGCACCGATGAAATGGGGTATCAGCCTACTCAGTGACACCCATTTAGGACCATTTTTCTGTCCTGCTAAGCATTGAAAATGTACCGAGAACTTTTTGGTGTCAGGGAAAACGTATGGAGTAAAAAGTACATTATTTTCTTTAGGAATGTAGTGAAGTAAAAGTAAAGTTGTAAAAAATACAAATAGTAACTAAAGTACAGATACCCCCAAAAACAACTTAATTAGTACTTTAAAGTATTTTATTTAAGTACTTTACACCACTGCCCATTATTTCACAACAGTTCAGTGAGCTATGTACTAGCCTTGATCTATTTGCGCCATCTAGTGCTAAGAGTTTATAGTTAGTTTGTAGGGATTTTGCCTTAACAACCTTTTACTGCAGTGAGCTAAATCAGGGTCACACAAAGTGTTTCTTGGTAGTCCTAAACACATCTACTTTGAAACCAAAGTATACACCTCACACACATGGTTATGGGCTTAAAAAAAGAAGGCACATGTACCATGTCAGATATAGAGTTGAAATGTATTCAATTATGAGTTTGCATCCCAATATTACACGTTATATACATCACAGAATATTGAAATATGACTCAACCGTTTGAAATAGAAACACCAATTTTTCTGCAGTCTTTTTTAAATTATGTTTATTAATTATGAAATATGACAAATAATAATAATATTCCACCCATGACTGCATCATTTGACAGCAGAAAAGGCTACTATGGTCATATTCATTTGATTGGTTAACCAGACATGGTATTCCTTCCTTCCTCTAATTCTGTGTACATTTTACTTTTCTTTAAGTAGTGTACAGGACAGAAATAAGTCAAGTGACATAGTCTACATGTCAACAGAACATATCAGTGAGTGGAATCAAGTCTCTTGTCTCTCCAGGGACTTGGACGGCATTCAGAGACGCTGCTGCCACATCATTAATCATTCCTTTAATTACGTCACAGACTCCTACCTCTATCATCTTTACCTGCAGCTGAGTTTCTCGCCGGGCGCGGTGGCATGTGCCTGTAATCCAAGTCACTGGGAGGCTGAGGTTGGTGGATCAAGTGAGCTGAGGAGCTCTGGGCTGCAGCACGCTATGTCGAACGGGTGTCCACGCTAAGTTCGTTATCGACATGGTGATCCTGGGGGAGCCCGGGACCACCAGGTTGTGTAAGGAGGGGTGCACCGGCCCAGGTCGGAAACGAAGCAGGTCAAATCCCCCGTGCTGTCCAGTAGTGGGATAATACCTGTGAGTAGATGCTGCAGTGCATCCTTGGCAAGACATCGTGACCTAACCTTTTCATTTTTTAAAAACGTACTTTTATCTGCTTCACGAATTGCCAGTTCGAAATGTTTGTCAGACCATGAAAAGTCGACAATTATTTTGCAGCTTTCCAAAAACAATTACCGTTATACCTTCTGATATTCGAGAATTACACTGTCTACTACTGACGAAATGTGTGAATACCGGTAACATAATGCAGCACGGACCGTTGAGGGAGTAGTAAGTGCTAGCGCGATGCTTAGCATGAAACTGAGGCCAGCTCTCCCATCACCATCGACAGATCACATAGGTTCATTTACCTGTGTGAAATGAGCCACAATAATGATTAGTCAAATCGGTGGAATTTGAGATTCACCTTCAAATTAAAAGTCCCTCATTGAAGGTGATGCAAACGAATGCAAAAAGTGGAATCATGTTTGTACTAGATTAAGTTATACAAGGTTGGAATGTTGTTACATCATTTAAAATACAATTATTAATATATTTGACAAAAAAACAGAAAACAATTGAAATCACACTGTGGATATTTTAGACTGCATAATTGCATTGGGCATACTTGTATGCACTGTACAGCCTTAACAATTTTTTATTTGACCTTTATTTAACTAGGCAGGTCAGTTAAGAAAAAAAACTTCTTTTCAGTGACAGCCTATGAACAGTGGGTGGGCTTTATTCAGGGGTAGAGTGACAGATTTTTTACTTTGTCAGCTCAGAGATTTGATCTTGCAACCATTCAGTTACTAGTCCAACAGTCTAGCCACTAGGCTACCTGCCACCGTGCTATGGAATATACACCCATGAAATGGAGTATCAGTATACTCAGTGACCCCCACAGAACACCATTTTCAATGGTTTACAGAAATATTAGTGTCTCTGCGCTTATTGCAGGACTTTGACTGTGGGAAATCACCTGACTATTCAGCCTATTGTGCGTATCGGAAATCCATATTGCACTCAGCCTTACCTATGGATTGTGCACCGATGAAATGGGGTATCAGCCTACTCAGTGACACCCATTTGGACCATTTTTCTGTCCTGCTAAGCATTGAAAATGTACCGAGAACTTTTTGGTGTCAGGGAAAACGTATGGAGTAAAAAGTACATTATTTTCTTTAGGAATGTAGTGAAGTAAAAGTTGTAAAAAATACAAATAGTAACTAAAGTACAGATACCCCCAAAAACAACTTAATTAGTACTTTAAAGTATTTTATTTAAGTACTTTGCACCACTGCCCATTATTTCACAACAGTTCAGTGAGCTATGTACTAGCCTTGATCTATTTGCGCCATCTAGTGCTAAGAGTTTATAGTTAGTTTGTAGGGATTTTGCCTTAACAACCTTTTACTGCAGTGAGCTAAATCAGGGTCACACAAAGTGTTTCTTGGTAGTCCTAAACACATCTACTTTGAAACCAAAGTATACACCTCACACACATGGTTATGGGCTTAAAAAAAGAAGGCACATGTACCATGTCAGATATAGAGTTGAAATGTATTCAATTATGAGTTTGCATCCCAATATTACACGTTATATACATCACAGAATATTGAAATATGACTCAACCGTTTGAAATAGAAACACCAATTTTTATGCAGTCTTTTTTAAATTATGTTTATTAATTATGAAATATGACAAATAATCATAATATTCCACCCATGACTGCATCATTTGACAGCAGAAAAGGCTACTATGGTCATATTCATTTGATTGGTTAACCAGACATGGTATTCCTTCCTTCCTCTAATTCTGTGTACATTTTACTTTTCTTTAAGTAGTGTACAGGACAGAAATAAGTCAAGTGACATAGTCTACATGTCAACAGAACATATCAGTGAGTGGAATCAAGTCTCTTGTCTCTCCAGGGACTTGGACGGCATTCAGAGACGCTGCTGCCACATCATTAATCATTCCTTTAATTACGTCACAGACTCCTACCTCTATCATCTTTACCTGCAGCTGAGTTTCTCGCCGGGCGCGGTGGCATGTGCCTGTAATCCAAGTCACTGGGAGGCTGAGGTTGGTGGATCAAGTGAGCTGAGGAGCTCTGGGCTGCAGCACGCTATGTCGAACGGGTGTCCACGCTAAGTTCGGTATCGACATGGTGATCCTGGGGGAGCCCGGGACCCCCAGGTTGTCTAAGGAGGGGTGCACCGGCCCAGGTCGGAAACGAAGCAGGTCAAATCCCCCGTGCTGTCCAGTAGTGGGATAATACCTGTGAGTAGATGCTGCAGTGCAGCCTTGGCAAGACATCGTGACCTAACCTTTTCATTTTTTAAAAACGTACTTTTATCTGCTTCACGAATTGCCAGTTCGAAATGTTTGTCAGACCATGAAAAGTCGACAATTATTTTGCAGCTTTCCAAAAACAATTACCGTTATACCTTCTGATATTCGAGAATTACACTGTCTACTACTGACGAAATGTGTGAATACCGGTAACATAATGCAGCACGGACCGTTGAGGGAGTAGTAAGTGCTAGCGCGATGCTTAGCATGAAACTGAGGCCAGCTCTCCCATCACCATCGACAGATCACATAGGTTCATTTACCTGTGTGAAATGAGCCACAATAATGATTAGTCAAATCGGTGGAATTTGAGATTCACCTTCAAATTAAAAGTCCCTCATTGAAGGTGATGCAAACGAATGCAAAAAGTGGAATCATGTTTGTACTAGATTAAGTTATACAAGGTTGGAATGTTGTTACATCATTTAAAATACAATTATTAATATATTTGACAAAAAAACAGAAAACAATTGAAATCACACTGTGGATATTTTAGACTGCATAATTGCATTGGGCATACTTGTATGCACTGTACAGCCTTAACAATTTTTTATTTTACCTTTATTTAACTAGGCAGGTCAGTTAAGAAAAAAAACATATTTTCAGTGACAGCCTATGAACAGTGGGTGGGCTTTATTCAGGGGTAGAGTGACAGATTTTTTACTTTGTCAGCTCAGAGATTTGATCTTGCAACCATTCAGTTACTAGTCCAACAGTCTAGCCACTAGGCTACCTGCCACCGTGCTATGGAATATACACCCATGAAATGGAGTATCAGTATACTCAGTGACCCCCACAGAACACCATTTTCAATGGTTTACAGAAATATTAGTGTCTCTGCGCTTATTGCAGGACTTTGACTGTGGGAAATCACCTGACTATTCAGCCTATTGTGCGTATCGGAAATCCATATTGCACTCAGCCTTACCTATGGATTGTGCACCGATGAAATGGGGTATCAGCCTACTCAGTGACACCCATTTGGACCATTTTTCTGTCCTGCTAAGCATTGAAAATGTACCGAGAACTTTTTGGTGTCAGGGAAAACGTATGGAGTAAAAAGTACATTATTTTCTTTAGGAATGTAGTGAAGTAAAAGTTGTAAAAAATACAAATAGTAACTAAAGTACAGATACCCCCAAAAACAACTTAATTAGTACTTTAAAGTATTTTATTTAAGTACTTTGCACCACTGCCCATTATTTCACAACAGTTCAGTGAGCTATGTACTAGCCTTGATCTATTTGCGCCATCTAGTGCTAAGAGTTTATAGTTAGTTTGTAGGGATTTTGCCTTAACAACCTTTTACTGCAGTGAGCTAAATCAGGGTCACACAAAGTGTTTCTTGGTAGTCCTAAACACATCTACTTTGAAACCAAAGTATACACCTCACACACATGGTTATGGGCTTAAAAAAAGAAGGCACATGTACCATGTCAGATATAGAGTTGAAATGTATTCAATTATGAGTTTGCATCCCAATATTACACGTTATATACATCACAGAATATTGAAATATGACTCAACCGTTTGAAATAGAAACACCAATTTTTCTGCAGTCTTTTTTAAATTATGTTTATTAATTATGAAATATGACAAATAATCATAATATTCCACCCATGACTGCATCATTTGACAGCAGAAAAGGCTACTATGGTCATATTCATTTGATTGGTTAACCAGACATGGTATTCCTTCCTTCCTCTAATTCTGTGTACATTTTACTTTTCTTTAAGTAGTGTACAGGACAGAAATAAGTCAAGTGACATAGTCTACATGTCAACAGAACATATCAGTGAGTGGAATCAAGTCTCTTGTCTCTCCAGGGACTTGGACGGCATTCAGAGACGCTGCTGCCACATCATTAATCATTCCTTTAATTACGTCACAGACTCCTACCTCTATCATCTTTACCTGCAGCTGAGTTTCTCGCCGGGCGCGGTGGCATGTGCCTGTAATCCAAGTCACTGGGAGGCTGAGGTTGGTGGATCAAGTGAGCTGAGGAGCTCTGGGCTGCAGCACGCTATGTCGAACGGGTGTCCACGCTAAGTTCGGTATCGACATGGTGATCCTGGGGGAGCCCGGGACCACCAGGTTGTCTAAGGAGGGGTGCACCGGCCCAGGTCGGAAACGAAGCAGGTCAAATCCCCCGTGCTGTCCAGTAGTGGGATAATACCTGTGAGTAGATGCTGCAGTGCAGCCTTGGCAAGACATCGTGACCTAACCTTTTCATTTTTTAAAAACGTACTTTTATCTGCTTCACGAATTGCCAGTTCGAAATGTTTGTCAGACCATGAAAAGTCGACAATTATTTTGCAGCTTTCCAAAAACAATTACCGTTATACCTTCTGATATTCGAGAATTACACTGTCTACTACTGACGAAATGTGTGAATACCGGTAACATAATGCAGCACGGACCGTTGAGGGAGTAGTAAGTGCTAGCGCGATGCTTAGCATGAAACTGAGGCCAGCTCTCCCATCACCATCGACAGATCACATAGGTTCATTTACCTGTGTGAAATGAGCCACAATAATGATTAGTCAAATCGGTGGAATTTGAGATTCACCTTCAAATTAAAAGTCCCTCATTGAAGGTGATGCAAACGAATGCAAAAAGTGGAATCATGTTTGTACTAGATTAAGTTATACAAGGTTGGAATGTTGTTACATCATTTAAAATACAATTATTAATATATTTGACAAAAAAACAGAAAACAATTGAAATCACACTGTGGATATTTTAGACTGCATAATTGCATTGGGCATACTTGTATGCACTGTACAGCCTTAACAATTTTTTATTTTACCTTTATTTAACTAGGCAGGTCAGTTAAGAAAAAAAACTTATTTTCAGTGACAGCCTATGAACAGTGGGTGGGCTTTATTCAGGGGTAGAGTGACAGATTTTTTACTTTGTCAGCTCAGAGATTTGATCTTGCAACCATTCAGTTACTAGTCCAACAGTCTAGCCACTAGGCTACCTGCCACCATGCTATGGAATATACACCCATGAAATGGAGTATCAGTATACTCAGTGACCCCCACAGAACACCATTTTCAATGGTTTACAGAAATATTAGTGTCTCTGCGCTTATTGCAGGACTTTGACTGTGGGAAATCACCTGACTATTCAGCCTATTGTGCGTATCGGAAATCCATATTGCACTCAGCCTTACCTATGGATTGTGCACCGATGAAATGGGGTATCAGCCTACTCAGTGACACCCATTTGGACCATTTTTCTGTCCTGCTAAGCATTGAAAATGTACCGAGAACTTTTTGGTGTCAGGGAAAACGTATGGAGTAAAAAGTACATTATTTTCTTTAGGAATGTAGTGAAGTAAAAGTTGTAAAAAATACAAATAGTAACTAAAGTACAGATACCCCCAAAAACAACTTAATTAGTACTTTAAAGTATTTTATTTAAGTACTTTGCACCACTGCCCATTATTTCACAACAGTTCAGTGAGCTATGTACTAGCCTTGATCTATTTGCGCCATCTAGTGCTAAGAGTTTATAGTTAGTTTGTAGGGATTTTGCCTTAACAACCTTTTACTGCAGTGAGCTAAATCAGGGTCACACAAAGTGTTTCTTGGTAGTCCTAAACACATCTACTTTGAAACCAAAGTATACACCTCACACACATGGTTATGGGCTTAAAAAAAGAAGGCACATGTACCATGTCAGATATAGAGTTGAAATGTATTCAATTATGAGTTTGCATCCCAATATTACACGTTATATACATCACAGAATATTGAAATATGACTCAACCGTTTGAAATAGAAACACCAATTTTTCTGCAGTCTTTTTTAAATTATGTTTATTAATTATGAAATATGACAAATAATCATAATATTCCACCCATGACTGCATCATTTGACAGCAGAAAAGGCTACTATGGTCATATTCATTTGATTGGTTAACCAGACATGGTATTCCTTCCTTCCTCTAATTCTGTGTACATTTTACTTTTCTTTAAGTAGTGTACAGGACAGAAATAAGTCAAGTGACATAGTCTACATGTCAACAGAACATATCAGTGAGTGGAATCAAGTCTCTTGTCTCTCCAGGGACTTGGACGGCATTCAGAGACGCTGCTGCCACATCATTAATCATTCCTTTAATTACGTCACAGACTCCTACCTCTATCATCTTTACCTGCAGCTGAGTTTCTCGCCGGGCGCGGTGGCATGTGCCTGTAATCCAAGTCACTGGGAGGCTGAGGTTGGTGGATCAAGTGAGCTGAGGAGCTCTGGGCTGCAGCACGCTATGTCGAACGGGTGTCCACGCTAAGTTCGGTATCGACATGGTGATCCTGGGGGAGCCCGGGACCACCAGGTTGTCTAAGGAGGGGTGCACCGGCCCAGGTCGGAAACGAAGCAGGTCAAATCCCCCGTGCTGTCCAGTAGTGGGATAATACCTGTGAGTAGATGCTGCAGTGCAGCCTTGGCAAGACATCGTGACCTAACCTTTTCATTTTTTAAAAACGTACTTTTATCTGCTTCACGAATTGCCAGTTCGAAATGTTTGTCAGACCATGAAAAGTCGACAATTATTTTGCAGCTTTCCAAAAACAATTACCGTTATACCTTCTGATATTCGAGAATTACACTGTCTACTACTGACGAAATGTGTGAATACCGGTAACATAATGCAGCACGGACCGTTGAGGGAGTAGTAAGTGCTAGCGCGATGCTTAGCATGAAACTGAGGCCAGCTCTCCCATCACCATCGACAGATCACATAGGTTCATTTACCTGTGTGAAATGAGCCACAATAATGATTAGTCAAATCGGTGGAATTTGAGATTCACCTTCAAATTAAAAGTCCCTCATTGAAGGTGATGCAAACGAATGCAAAAAGTGGAATCATGTTTGTACTAGATTAAGTTATACAAGGTTGGAATGTTGTTACATCATTTAAAATACAATTATTAATATATTTGACAAAAAAACAGAAAACAATTGAAATCACACTGTGGATATTTTAGACTGCATAATTGCATTGGGCATACTTGTATGCACTGTACAGCCTTAACAATTTTTTATTTTACCTTTATTTAACTAGGCAGGTCAGTTAAGAAAAAAAACTTATTTTCAGTGACAGCCTATGAACAGTGGGTGGGCTTTATTCAGGGGTAGAGTGACAGATTTTTTACTTTGTCAGCTCAGAGATTTGATCTTGCAACCATTCAGTTACTAGTCCAACAGTCTAGCCACTAGGCTACCTGCCACCGTGCTATGGAATATACACCCATGAAATGGAGTATCAGTATACTCAGTGACCCCCACAGAACACCATTTTCAATGGTTTACAGAAATATTAGTGTCTCTGCGCTTATTGCAGGACTTTGACTGTGGGAAATCACCTGACTATTCAGCCTATTGTGCGTATCGGAAATCCATATTGCACTCAGCCTTACCTATGGATTGTGCACCGATGAAATGGGGTATCAGCCTACTCAGTGACACCCATTTGGACCATTTTTCTGTCCTGCTAAGCATTGAAAATGTACCGAGAACTTTTTGGTGTCAGGGAAAACGTATGGAGTAAAAAGTACATTATTTTCTTTAGGAATGTAGTGAAGTAAAAGTTGTAAAAAATACAAATAGTAACTAAAGTACAGATACCCCCAAAAACAACTTAATTAGTACTTTAAAGTATTTTATTTAAGTACTTTGCACCACTGCCCATTATTTCACAACAGTTCAGTGAGCTATGTACTAGCCTTGATCTATTTGCGCCATCTAGTGCTAAGAGTTTATAGTTAGTTTGTAGGGATTTTGCCTTAACAACCTTTTACTGCAGTGAGCTAAATCAGGGTCACACAAAGTGTTTCTTGGTAGTCCTAAACACATCTACTTTGAAACCAAAGTATACACCTCACACACATGGTTATGGGCTTAAAAAAAGAAGGCACATGTACCATGTCAGATATAGAGTTGAAATGTATTCAATTATGAGTTTGCATCCCAATATTACACGTTATATACATCACAGAATATTGAAATATGACTCAACCGTTTGAAATAGAAACACCAATTTTTCTGCAGTCTTTTTTAAATTATGTTTATTAATTATGAAATATGACAAATAATCATAATATTCCACCCATGACTGCATCATTTGACAGCAGAAAAGGCTACTATGGTCATATTCATTTGATTGGTTAACCAGACATGGTATTCCTTCCTTCCTCTAATTCTGTGTACATTTTACTTTTCTTTAAGTAGTGTACAGGACAGAAATAAGTCAAGTGACATAGTCTACATGTCAACAGAACATATCAGTGAGTGGAATCAAGTCTCTTGTCTCTCCAGGGACTTGGACGGCATTCAGAGACGCTGCTGCCACATCATTAATCATTCCTTTAATTACGTCACAGACTCCTACCTCTATCATCTTTACCTGCAGCTGAGTTTCTCGCCGGGCGCGGTGGCATGTGCCTGTAATCCAAGTCACTGGGAGGCTGAGGTTGGTGGATCAAGTGAGCTGAGGAGCTCTGGGCTGCAGCACGCTATGTCGAACGGGTGTCCACGCTAAGTTCGGTATCGACATGGTGATCCTGGGGGAGCCCGGGACCACCAGGTTGTCTAAGGAGGGGTGCACCGGCCCAGGTCGGAAACGAAGCAGGTCAAATCCCCCGTGCTGTCCAGTAGTGGGATAATACCTGTGAGTAGATGCTGCAGTGCAGCCTTGGCAAGACATCGTGACCTAACCTTTTCATTTTTTAAAAACGTACTTTTATCTGCTTCACGAATTGCCAGTTCGAAATGTTTGTCAGACCATGAAAAGTCGACAATTATTTTGCAGCTTTCCAAAAACAATTACCGTTATACCTTCTGATATTCGAGAATTACACTGTCTACTACTGACGAAATGTGTGAATACCGGTAACATAATGCAGCACGGACCGTTGAGGGAGTAGTAAGTGCTAGCGCGATGCTTAGCATGAAACTGAGGCCAGCTCTCCCATCACCA
Source organism: Salmo trutta (assembly GCF_901001165.1). Taxonomy (NCBI): domain Eukaryota; kingdom Metazoa; phylum Chordata; class Actinopteri; order Salmoniformes; family Salmonidae; genus Salmo; species Salmo trutta. Next base: position 6,937,429 of record NC_042991.1, read on the forward strand.
TCGACAGATCACATAGGTTCATTTACCTGTGTGAAATGAGCCACAATAATGATTAGTCAAATCGGTGGAATTTGAGATTCACCTTCAAATTAAAAGTCCCTCATTGAAGGTGATGCAAACGAATGCAAAAAGTGGAATCATGTTTGTACTAGATTAAGTTATACAAGGTTGGAATGTTGTTACATCATTTAAAATACAATTATTAATATATTTGACAAAAAAACAGAAAACAATTGAAATCACACTGTGGATATTTTAGACTGCATAATTGCATTGGGCATACTTGTATGCACTGTACAGCCTTAACAATTTTTTATTTTACCTTTATTTAACTAGGCAGGTCAGTTAAGAAAAAAAACTTATTTTCAGTGACAGCCTATGAACAGTGGGTGGGCTTTATTCAGGGGTAGAGTGACAGATTTTTTACTTTGTCAGCTCAGAGATTTGATCTTGCAACCATTCAGTTACTAGTCCAACAGTCTAGCCACTAGGCTACCTGCCACCGTGCTATGGAATATACACCCATGAAATGGAGTATCAGTATACTCAGTGACCCCCACAGAACACCATTTTCAATGGTTTACAGAAATATTAGTGTCTCTGCGCTTATTGCAGGACTTTGACTGTGGGAAATCACCTGACTATTCAGCCTATTGTGCGTATCGGAAATCCATATTGCACTCAGCCTTACCTATGGATTGTGCACCGATGAAATGGGGTATCAGCCTACTCAGTGACACCCATTTGGACCATTTTTCTGTCCTGCTAAGCATTGAAAATGTACCGAGAACTTTTTGGTGTCAGGGAAAACGTATGGAGTAAAAAGTACATTATTTTCTTTAGGAATGTAGTGAAGTAAAAGTTGTAAAAAATACAAATAGTAACTAAAGTACAGATACCCCCAAAAACAACTTAATTAGTACTTTAAAGTATTTTATTTAAGTACTTTGCACCACTGCCCATTATTTCACAACAGTTCAGTGAGCTATGTACTAGCCTTGATCTATTTGCGCCATCTAGTGCTAAGAGTTTATAGTTAGTTTGTAGGGATTTTGCCTTAACAACCTTTTACTGCAGTGAGCTAAATCAGGGTCACACAAAGTGTTTCTTGGTAGTCCTAAACACATCTACTTTGAAACCAAAGTATACACCTCACACACATGGTTATGGGCTTAAAAAAAGAAGGCACATGTACCATGTCAGATATAGAGTTGAAATGTATTCAATTATGAGTTTGCATCCCAATATTACACGTTATATACATCACAGAATATTGAAATATGACTCAACCGTTTGAAATAGAAACACCAATTTTTCTGCAGTCTTTTTTAAATTATGTTTATTAATTATGAAATATGACAAATAATCATAATATTCCACCCATGACTGCATCATTTGACAGCAGAAAAGGCTACTATGGTCATATTCATTTGATTGGTTAACCAGACATGGTATTCCTTCCTTCCTCTAATTCTGTGTACATTTTACTTTTCTTTAAGTAGTGTACAGGACAGAAATAAGTCAAGTGACATAGTCTACATGTCAACAGAACATATCAGTGAGTGGAATCAAGTCTCTTGTCTCTCCAGGGACTTGGACGGCATTCAGAGACGCTGCTGCCACATCATTAATCATTCCTTTAATTACGTCACAGACTCCTACCTCTATCATCTTTACCTGCAGCTGAGTTTCTCGCCGGGCGCGGTGGCATGTGCCTGTAATCCAAGTCACTGGGAGGCTGAGGTTGGTGGATCAAGTGAGCTGAGGAGCTCTGGGCTGCAGCACGCTATGTCGAACGGGTGTCCACGCTAAGTTCGGTATCGACATGGTGATCCTGGGGGAGCCCGGGACCACCAGGTTGTCTAAGGAGGGGTGCACCGGCCCAGGTCGGAAACGAAGCAGGTCAAATCCCCCGTGCTGTCCAGTAGTGGGATAATACCTGTGAGTAGATGCTGCAGTGCAGCCTTGGCAAGACATCGTGACCTAACCTTTTCATTTTTTAAAAACGTACTTTTATCTGCTTCACGAATTGCCAGTTCGAAATGTTTGTCAGACCATGAAAAGTCGACAATTATTTTGCAGCTTTCCAAAAACAATTACCGTTATACCTTCTGATATTCGAGAATTACACTGTCTACTACTGACGAAATGTGTGAATACCGGTAACATAATGCAGCACGGACCGTTGAGGGAGTAGTAAGTGCTAGCGCGATGCTTAGCATGAAACTGAGGCCAGCTCTCCCATCACCATCGACAGATCACATAGGTTCATTTACCTGTGTGAAATGAGCCACAATAATGATTAGTCAAATCGGTGGAATTTGAGATTCACCTTCAAATTAAAAGTCCCTCATTGAAGGTGATGCAAACGAATGCAAAAAGTGGAATCATGTTTGTACTAGATTAAGTTATACAAGGTTGGAATGTTGTTACATCATTTAAAATACAATTATTAATATATTTGACAAAAAAACAGAAAACAATTGAAATCACACTGTGGATATTTTAGACTGCATAATTGCATTGGGCATACTTGTATGCACTGTACAGCCTTAACAATTTTTTATTTTACCTTTATTTAACTAGGCAGGTCAGTTAAGAAAAAAAACTTATTTTCAGTGACAGCCTATGAACAGTGGGTGGGCTTTATTCAGGGGTAGAGTGACAGATTTTTTACTTTGTCAGCTCAGAGATTTGATCTTGCAACCATTCAGTTACTAGTCCAACAGTCTAGCCACTAGGCTACCTGCCACCGTGCTATGGAATATACACCCATGAAATGGAGTATCAGTATACTCAGTGACCCCCACAGAACACCATTTTCAATGGTTTACAGAAATATTAGTGTCTCTGCGCTTATTGCAGGACTTTGACTGTGGGAAATCACCTGACTATTCAGCCTATTGTGCGTATCGGAAATCCATATTGCACTCAGCCTTACCTATGGATTGTGCACCGATGAAATGGGGTATCAGCCTACTCAGTGACACCCATTTGGACCATTTTTCTGTCCTGCTAAGCATTGAAAATGTACCGAGAACTTTTTGGTGTCAGGGAAAACGTATGGAGTAAAAAGTACATTATTTTCTTTAGGAATGTAGTGAAGTAAAAGTTGTAAAAAATACAAATAGTAACTAAAGTACAGATACCCCCAAAAACAACTTAATTAGTACTTTAAAGTATTTTATTTAAGTACTTTGCACCACTGCCCATTATTTCACAACAGTTCAGTGAGCTATGTACTAGCCTTGATCTATTTGCGCCATCTAGTGCTAAGAGTTTATAGTTAGTTTGTAGGGATTTTGCCTTAACAACCTTTTACTGCAGTGAGCTAAATCAGGGTCACACAAAGTGTTTCTTGGTAGTCCTAAACACATCTACTTTGAAACCAAAGTATACACCTCACACACATGGTTATGGGCTTAAAAAAAGAAGGCACATGTACCATGTCAGATATAGAGTTGAAATGTATTCAATTATGAGTTTGCATCCCAATATTACACGTTATATACATCACAGAATATTGAAATATGACTCAACCGTTTGAAATAGAAACACCAATTTTTCTGCAGTCTTTTTTAAATTATGTTTATTAATTATGAAATATGACAAATAATCATAATATTCCACCCATGACTGCATCATTTGACAGCAGAAAAGGCTACTATGGTCATATTCATTTGATCGGTTAACCAGACATGGTATTCCTTCCTTCCTCTAATTCTGTGTACATTTTACTTTTCTTTAAGTAGTGTACAGGACAGAAATAAGTCAAGTGACATAGTCTACATGTCAACAGAACATATCAGTGAGTGGAATCAAGTCTCTTGTCTCTCCAGGGACTTGGACGGCATTCAGAGACGCTGCTGCCACATCATTAATCATTCCTTTAATTACGTCACAGACTCCTACCTCTATCATCTTTACCTGCAGCTGAGTTTCTCGCCGGGCGCGGTGGCATGTGCCTGTAATCCAAGTCACTGGGAGGCTGAGGTTGGTGGATCAAGTGAGCTGAGGAGCTCTGGGCTGCAGCACGCTATGTCGAACGGGTGTCCACGCTAAGTTCGGTATCGACATGGTGATCCTGGGGGAGCCCGGGACCACCAGGTTGTCTAAGGAGGGGTGCACCGGCCCAGGTCGGAAACGAAGCAGGTCAAATCCCCCGTGCTGTCCAGTAGTGGGATAATACCTGTGAGTAGATGCTGCAGTGCAGCCTTGGCAAGACATCGTGACCTAACCTTTTCATTTTTTAAAAACGTACTTTTATCTGCTTCACGAATTGCCAGTTCGAAATGTTTGTCAGACCATGAAAAGTCGACAATTATTTTGCAGCTTTCCAAAAACAATTACCGTTATACCTTCTGATATTCGAGAATTACACTGTCTACTACTGACGAAATGTGTGAATACCGGTAACATAATGCAGCACGGACCGTTGAGGGAGTAGTAAGTGCTAGCGCGATGCTTAGCATGAAACTGAGGCCAGCTCTCCCATCACCATCGACAGATCACATAGGTTCATTTACCTGTGTGAAATGAGCCACAATAATGATTAGTCAAATCGGTGGAATTTGAGATTCACCTTCAAATTAAAAGTCCCTCATTGAAGGTGATGCAAACGAATGCAAAAAGTGGAATCATGTTTGTACTAGATTAAGTTATACAAGGTTGGAATGTTGTTACATCATTTAAAATACAATTATTAATATATTTGACAAAAAAACAGAAAACAATTGAAATCACACTGTGGATATTTTAGACTGCATAATTGCATTGGGCATACTTGTATGCACTGTACAGCCTTAACAATTTTTTATTTGACCTTTATTTAACTAGGCAGGTCAGTTAAGAAAAAAAACTTATTTTCAGTGACAGCCTATGAACAGTGGGTGGGCTTTATTCAGGGGTAGAGTGACAGATTTTTTACTTTGTCAGCTCAGAGATTTGATCTTGCAACCATTCAGTTACTAGTCCAACAGTCTAGCCACTAGGCTACCTGCCACCGTGCTATGGAATATACACCCATGAAATGGAGTATCAGTATACTCAGTGACCCCCACAGAACACCATTTTCAATGGTTTACAGAAATATTAGTGTCTCTGCGCTTATTGCAGGACTTTGACTGTGGGAAATCACCTGACTATTCAGCCTATTGTGCGTATCGGAAATCCATATTGCACTCAGCCTTACCTATGGATTGTGCACCGATGAAATGGGGTATCAGCCTACTCAGTGACACCCATTTGGACCATTTTTCTGTCCTGCTAAGCATTGAAAATGTACCGAGAACTTTTTGGTGTCAGGGAAAACGTATGGAGTAAAAAGTACATTCTTTTCTTTAGGAATGTAGTGAAGTAAAAGTTGTAAAAAATACAAATAGTAACTAAAGTACAGATACCCCCAAAAACAACTTAATTAGTACTTTAAAGTATTTTATGTAAGTACTTTGCACCACTGCCCATTATTTCACAACAGTTCAGTGAGCTATGTACTAGCCTTGATCTATTTGCGCCATCTAGTGCTAAGAGTTTATAGTTAGTTTGTAGTGATTTTGCCTTAACAACCTTTTACTGCAGTGAGCTAAATCAGGGTCACACAAAGTGTTTCTTGGTAGTCCTAAACACATCTACTTTGAAACCAAAGTATACACCTCACACACATGGTTATGGGCTTAAAAAAAGAAGGCACATGTACCATGTCAGATATAGAGTTGAAATGTATTCAATTATGAGTTTGCATCCCAATATTACACGTTATATACATCACAGAATATTGAAATATGACTCAACCGTTTGAAATAGAAACACCAATTTTTCTGCAGTCTTTTTTAAATTATGTTTATTAATTATGAAATATGACAAATAATCATAATATTCCACCCATGACTGCATCATTTGACAGCAGAAAAGGCTACTATGGTCATATTCATTTGATCGGTTAACCAGACATGGTATTCCTTCCTTCCTCTAATTCTGTGTACATTTTACTTTTCTTTAAGTAGTGTACAGGACAGAAATAAGTCAAGTGACATAGTCTACATGTCAACAGAACATATCAGTGAGTGGAATCAAGTCTCTTGTCTCTCCAGGGACTTGGACGGCATTCAGAGACGCTGCTGCCACATCATTAATCATTCCTTTAATTACGTCACAGACTCCTACCTCTATCATCTTTACCTGCAGCTGAGTTTCTCGCCGGGCGCGGTGGCATGTGCCTGTAATCCAAGTCACTGGGAGGCTGAGGTTGGTGGATCAAGTGAGCTGAGGAGCTCTGGGCTGCAGCACGCTATGTCGAACGGGTGTCCACGCTAAGTTCGGTATCGACATGGTGATCCTGGGGGAGCCCGGGACCACCAGGTTGTCTAAGGAGGGGTGCACCGGCCCAGGTCGGAAACGAAGCAGGTCAAATCCCCCGTGCTGTCCAGTAGTGGGATAATACCTGTGAGTAGATGCTGCAGTGCAGCCTTGGCAAGACATCGTGACCTAACCTTTTCATTTTTTAAAAACGTACTTTTATCTGCTTCACGAATTGCCAGTTCGAAATGTTTGTCAGACCATGAAAAGTCGACAATTATTTTGCAGCTTTCCAAAAACAATTACCGTTATACCTTCTGATATTCGAGAATTACACTGTCTACTACTGACGAAATGTGTGAATACCGGTAACATAATGCAGCACGGACCGTTGAGGGAGTAGTAAGTGCTAGCGCGATGCTTAGCATGAAACTGAGGCCAGCTCTCCCATCACCATCGACAGATCACATAGGTTCATTTACCTGTGTGAAATGAGCCACAATAATGATTAGTCAAATCGGTGGAATTTGAGATTCACCTTCAAATTAAAAGTCCCTCATTGAAGGTGATGCAAACGAATGCAAAAAGTGGAATCATGTTTGTACTAGATTAAGTTATACAAGGTTGGAATGTTGTTACATCATTTAAAATACAATTATTAATATATTTGACAAAAAAACAGAAAACAATTGAAATCACACTGTGGATATTTTAGACTGCATAATTGCATTGGGCATACTTGTATGCACTGTACAGCCTTAACAATTTTTTATTTTACCTTTATTTAACTAGGCAGGTCAGTTAAGAAAAAAAACTTATTTTCAGTGACAGCCTATGAACAGTGGGTGGGCTTTATTCAGGGGTAGAGTGACAGATTTTTTACTTTGTCAGCTCAGAGATTTGATCTTGCAACCATTCAGTTACTAGTCCAACAGTCTAGCCACTAGGCTACCTGCCACCGTGCTATGGAATATACACCCATGAAATGGAGTATCAGTATACTCAGTGACCCCCACAGAACACCATTTTCAATGGTTTACAGAAATATTAGTGTCTCTGCGCTTATTGCAGGACTTTGACTGTGGGAAATCACCTGACTATTCAGCCTATTGTGCGTATCGGAAATCCATATTGCACTCAGCCTTACCTATGGATTGTGCACCGATGAAATGGGGTATCAGCCTACTCAGTGACACCCATTTGGACCATTTTTCTGTCCTGCTAAGCATTGAAAATGTACCGAGAACTTTTTGGTGTCAGGGAAAACGTATGGAGTAAAAAGTACATTATTTTCTTTAGGAATGTAGTGAAGTAAAAGTTGTAAAAAATACAAATAGTAACTAAAGTACAGATACCCCCAAAAACAACTTAATTAGTACTTTAAAGTATTTTATTTAAGTACTTTGCACCACTGCCCATTATTTCACAACAGTTCAGTGAGCTATGTACTAGCCTTGATCTATTTGCGCCATCTAGTGCTAAGAGTTTATAGTTAGTTTGTAGGGATTTTGCCTTAACAACCTTTTACTGCAGTGAGCTAAATCAGGGTCACACAAAGTGTTTCTTGGTAGTCCTAAACACATCTACTTTGAAACCAAAGTATACACCTCACACACATGGTTATGGGCTTAAAAAAAGAAGGCACATGTACCATGTCAGATATAGAGTTGAAATGTATTCAATTATGAGTTTGCATCCCAATATTACACGTTATATACATCACAGAATATTGAAATATGACTCAACCGTTTGAAATAGAAACACCAATTTTTCTGCAGTCTTTTTTAAATTATGTTTATTAATTATGAAATATGACAAATAATCATAATATTCCACCCATGACTGCATCATTTGACAGCAGAAAAGGCTACTATGGTCATATTCATTTGATTGGTTAACCAGACATGGTATTCCTTCCTTCCTCTAATTCTGTGTACATTTTACTTTTCTTTAAGTAGTGTACAGGACAGAAATAAGTCAAGTGACATAGTCTACATGTCAACAGAACATATCAGTGAGTGGAATCAAGTCTCTTGTCTCTCCAGGGACTTGGACGGCATTCAGAGACGCTGCTGCCACATCATTAATCATTCCTTTAATTACGTCACAGACTCCTACCTCTATCATCTTTACCTGCAGCTGAGTTTCTCGCCGGGCGCGGTGGCATGTGCCTGTAATCCAAGTCACTGGGAGGCTGAGGTTGGTGGATCAAGTGAGCTGAGGAGCTCTGGGCTGCAGCACGCTATGTCGAACGGGTGTCCACGCTAAGTTCGGTATCGACATGGTGATCCTGGGGGAGCCCGGGACCACCAGGTTGTCTAAGGAGGGGTGCACCGGCCCAGGTCGGAAACGAAGCAGGTCAAATCCCCCGTGCTGTCCAGTAGTGGGATAATACCTGTGAGTAGATGCTGCAGTGCAGCCTTGGCAAGACATCGTGACCTAACCTTTTCATTTTTTAAAAACGTACTTTTATCTGCTTCACGAATTGCCAGTTCCAAATGTTTGTCAGACCATGAAAAGTCGACAATTATTTTGCAGCTTTCCAAAAACAATTACCGTTATACCTTCTGATATTCGAGAATTACACTGTCTACTACTGACGAAATGTGTGAATACCGGTAACATAATGCAGCACGGACCGTTGAGGGAGTAGTAAGTGCTAGCGCGATGCTTAGCATGAAACTGAGGCCAGCTCTCCCATCACCATCGACAGATCACATAGGTTCATTTACCTGTGTGAAATGAGCCACAATAATGATTAGTCAAATCGGTGGAATTTGAGATTCACCTTCAAATTAAAAGTCCCTCATTGAAGGTGATGCAAACGAATGCAAAAAGTGGAATCATGTTTGTACTAGATTAAGTTATACAAGGTTGGAATGTTGTTACATCATTTAAAATACAATTATTAATATATTTGACAAAAAAACAGAAAACAATTGAAATCACACTGTGGATATTTTAGACTGCATAATTGCATTGGGCATACTTGTATGCACTGTACAGCCTTAACAATTTTTTATTTTACCTTTATTTAACTAGGCAGGTCAGTTAAGAAAAAAAACTTATTTTCAGTGACAGCCTATGAACAGTGGGTGGGCTTTATTCAGGGGTAGAGTGACAGATTTTTTACTTTGTCAGCTCAGAGATTTGATCTTGCAACCATTCAGTTACTAGTCCAACAGTCTAGCCACTAGGCTACCTGCCACCGTGCTATGGAATATACACCCATGAAATGGAGTATCAGTATACTCAGTGACCCCCACAGAACACCATTTTCAATGGTTTACAGAAATATTAGTGTCTCTGCGCTTATTGCAGGACTTTGACTGTGGGAAATCACCTGACTATTCAGCCTATTGTGCGTATCGGAAATCCATATTGCACTCAGCCTTACCTATGGATTGTGCACCGATGAAATGGGGTATCAGCCTACTCAGTGACACCCATTTGGACCATTTTTCTGTCCTGCTAAGCATTGAAAATGTACCGAGAACTTTTTGGTGTCAGGGAAAACGTATGGAGTAAAAAGTACATTATTTTCTTTAGGAATGTAGTGAAGTAAAAGTTGTAAAAAATACAAATAGTAACTAAAGTACAGATACCCCCAAAAACAACTTAATTAGTACTTTAAAGTATTTTATTTAAGTACTTTGCACCACTGCCCATTATTTCACAACAGTTCAGTGAGCTATGTACTAGCCTTGATCTATTTGCGCCATCTAGTGCTAAGAGTTTATAGTTAGTTTGTAGGGATTTTGCCTTAACAACCTTTTACTGCAGTGAGCTAAATCAGGGTCACACAAAGTGTTTCTTGGTAGTCCTAAACACATCTACTTTGAAACCAAAGTATACACCTCACACACATGGTTATGGGCTTAAAAAAAGAAGGCACATGTACCATGTCAGATATAGAGTTGAAATGTATTCAATTATGAGTTTGCATCCCAATATTACACGTTATATACATCACAGAATATTGAAATATGACTCAACCGTTTGAAATAGAAACACCAATTTTTCTGCAGTCTTTTTTAAATTATGTTTATTAATTATGAAATATGACAAATAATCATAATATTCCACCCATGACTGCATCATTTGACAGCAGAAAAGGCTACTATGGTCATATTCATTTGATTGGTTAACCAGACATGGTATTCCTTCCTTCCTCTAATTCTGTGTACATTTTACTTTTCTTTAAGTAGTGTACAGGACAGAAATAAGTCAAGTGACATAGTCTACATGTCAACAGAACATATCAGTGAGTGGAATCAAGTCTCTTGTCTCTCCAGGGACTTGGACGGCATTCAGAGACGCTGCTGCCACATCATTAATCATTCCTTTAATTACGTCACAGACTCCTACCTCTATCATCTTTACCTGCAGCTGAGTTTCTCGCCGGGCGCGGTGGCATGTGCCTGTAATCCAAGTCACTGGGAGGCTGAGGTTGGTGGATCAAGTGAGCTGAGGAGCTCTGGGCTGCAGCACGCTATGTCGAACGGGTGTCCACGCTAAGTTCGGTATCGACATGGTGATCCTGGGGGAGCCCGGGACCACCAGGTTGTCTAAGGAGGGGTGCACCGGCCCAGGTCGGAAACGAAGCAGGTCAAATCCCCCGTGCTGTCCAGTAGTGGGATAATACCTGTGAGTAGATGCTGCAGTGCAGCCTTGGCAAGACATCGTGACCTAACCTTTTCATTTTTTAAAAACGTACTTTTATCTGCTTCACGAATTGCCAGTTCGAAATGTTTGTCAGACCATGAAAAGTCGACAATTATTTTGCAGCTTTCCAAAAACAATTACCGTTATACCTTCTGATATTCGAGAATTACACTGTCTACTACTGACGAAATGTGTGAATACCGGTAACATAATGCAGCACGGACCGTTGAGGGAGTAGTAAGTGCTAGCGCGATGCTTAGCATGAAACTGAGGCCAGCTCTCCCATCACCATCGACAGATCACATAGGTTCATTTACCTGTGTGAAATGAGCCACAATAATGATTAGTCAAATCGGTGGAATTTGAGATTCACCTTCAAATTAAAAGTCCCTCATTGAAGGTGATGCAAACGAATGCAAAAAGTGGAATCATGTTTGTACTAGATTAAGTTATACAAGGTTGGAATGTTGTTACATCATTTAAAATACAATTATTAATATATTTGACAAAAAAACAGAAAACAATTGAAATCACACTGTGGATATTTTAGACTGCATAATTGCATTGGGCATACTTGTATGCACTGTACAGCCTTAACAATTTTTTATTTTACCTTTATTTAACTAGGCAGGTCAGTTAAGAAAAAAAACTTATTTTCAGTGACAGCCTATGAACAGTGGGTGGGCTTTATTCAGGGGTAGAGTGACAGATTTTTTACTTTGTCAGCTCAGAGATTTGATCTTGCAACCATTCAGTTACTAGTCCAACAGTCTAGCCACTAGGCTACCTGCCACCGTGCTATGGAATATACACCCATGAAATGGAGTATCAGTATACTCAGTGACCCCCACAGAACACCATTTTCAATGGTTTACAGAAATATTAGTGTCTCTGCGCTTATTGCAGGACTTTGACTGTGGGAAATCACCTGACTATTCAGCCTATTGTGCGTATCGGAAATCCATATTGCACTCAGCCTTACCTATGGATTGTGCACCGATGAAATGGGGTATCAGCCTACTCAGTGACACCCATTTGGACCATTTTCCTGTCCTGCTAAGCATTGAAAATGTACCGAGAACTTTTTGGTGTCAGGGAAAACGTATGGAGTAAAAAGTACATTATTTTCTTTAGGAATGTAGTGAAGTAAAAGTTGTAAAAAATACAAATAGTAACTAAAGTACAGATACCCCCAAAAACAACTTAATTAGTACTTTAAAGTATTTTATTTAAGTACTTTGCACCAATGCCCATTATTTCACAACAGTTCAGTGAGCTATGTACTAGCCTTGATCTATTTGCGCCATCTAGTGCTAAGAGTTTATAGTTAGTTTGTAGTGATTTTGCCTTAACAACCTTTTACTGCAGTGAGCTAAATCAGGGTCACACAAAGTGTTTCTTGGTAGTCCTAAACACATCTACTTTGAAACCAAAGTATACACCTCACACACATGGTTATGGGCTTAAAAAAGAAGGCACATGTACCATGTCAGATATAGAGTTGAAATGTATTCAATTATGAGTTTGCATCCCAATATTACACGTTATATACATCACAGAATATTGAAATATGACTCAACCGTTTGAAATAGAAACACCAATTTTTCTGCAGTCTTTTTTAAATTATGTTTATTAATTATGAAATATGACAAATAATCATAATATTCCACCCATGACTGCATCATTTGACAGCAGAAAAGGCTACTATGGTCATATTCATTTGATTGGTTAACCAGACATGGTATTCCTTCCTTCCTCTAATTCTGTGTACATTTTACTTTTCTTTAAGTAGTGTACAGGACAGAAATAAGTCAAGTGACATAGTCTACATGTCAACAGAACATATCAGTGAGTGGAATCAAGTCTCTTGTCTCTCCAGGGACTTGGACGGCATTCAGAGACGCTGCTGCCACATCATTAATCATTCCTTTAATTACGTCACAGACTCCTACCTCTATCATCTTTACCTGCAGCTGAGTTTCTCGCCGGGCGCGGTGGCATGTGCCTGTAATCCAAGTCACTGGGAGGCTGAGGTTGGTGGATCAAGTGAGCTGAGGAGCTCTGGGCTGCAGCACGCTATGTCGAACGGGTGTCCACGCTAAGTTCGGTATCGACATGGTGATCCTGGGGGAGCCCGGGACCACCAGGTTGTCTAAGGAGGGGTGCACCGGCCCAGGTCGGAAACGAAGCAGGTCAAATCCCCCGTGCTGTCCAGTAGTGGGATAATACCTGTGAGTAGATGCTGCAGTGCAGCCTTGGCAAGACATCGTGACCTAACCTTTTCATTTTTTAAAAACGTACTTTTATCTGCTTCACGAATTGCCAGTTCGAAATGTTTGTCAGACCATGAAAAGTCGACAATTATTTTGCAGCTTTCCAAAAACAATTACCGTTATACCTTCTGATATTCGAGAATTACACTGTCTACTACTGACGAAATGTGTGAATACCGGTAACATAATGCAGCACGGACCGTTGAGGGAGTAGTAAGTGCTAGCGCGATGCTTAGCATGAAACTGAGGCCAGCTCTCCCATCACCATCGACAGATCACATAGGTTCATTTACCTGTGTGAAATGAGCCACAATAATGATTAGTCAAATCGGTGGAATTTGAGATTCACCTTCAAATTAAAAGTCCCTCATTGAAGGTGATGCAAACGAATGCAAAAAGTGGAATCATGTTTGTACTAGATTAAGTTATACAAGGTTGGAATGTTGTTACATCATTTAAAATACAATTATTAATATATTTGACAAAAAAACAGAAAACAATTGAAATCACACTGTGGATATTTTAGACTGCATAATTGCATTGGGCATACTTGTATGCACTGTACAGCCTTAACAATTTTTTATTTTACCTTTATTTAACTAGGCAGGTCAGTTAAGAAAAAAAACTTCTTTTCAGTGACAGCCTGTGAACAGTGGGTGGGCTTTATTCAGGGGTAGAGTGACAGATTTTTTACTTTGTCAGCTCAGAGATTTGATCTTGCAACCATTCAGTTACTACTCCAACAGTCTAGCCACTAGGCTACCTGCCACCGTGCTATGGAATATACACCCATGAAATGGAGTATCAGTATACTCAGTGACCCCCACAGAACACCATTTTCAATGGTTTACAGAAATATTAGTGTCTCTGCGCTTATTGCAGGACTTTGACTGTGGGAAATCACCTGACTATTCAGCCTATTGTGCGTATCGGAAATCCATATTGCACTCAGCCTTACCTATGGATTGTGCACCGATGAAATGGGGTATCAGCCTACTCAGTGACACCCATTTGGACCATTTTTCTGTCCTGCTAAGCATTGAAAATGTACCGAGAACTTTTTGGTGTCAGGGAAAACGTATGGAGTAAAAAGTGCATTATTTTCTTTAGGAATGTAGTGAAGTAAAAGTTGTAAAAAATACAAATAGTAACTAAAGTACAGATACCCCCAAAAACAACTTAATTAGTACTTTAAAGTATTTTATTTAAGTACTTTGCACCACTGCCCATTATTTCACAACAGTTCAGTGAGCTATGTACTAGCCTTGATCTATTTGCGCCATCTAGTGCTAAGAGTTTATAGTTAGTTTGTAGTGATTTTGCCTTAACAACCTTTTACTGCAGTGAGCTAAATCAGGGTCACACAAAGTGTTTCTTGGTAGTCCTAAACACATCTACTTTGAAACCAAAGTATACACCTCACACACATGGTTATGGGCTTAAAAAAGAAGGCACATGTACCATGTCAGATATAGAGTTGAAATGTATTCAATTATGAGTTTGCATCCCAATATTACACGTTATATACATCACAGAATATTGAAATATGACTCAACCGTTTGAAATAGAAACACCAATTTTTCTGCAGTCTTTTTAAAATTATGTTTATTAATTATGAAATATGACAAATAATCATAATATTCCACCCATGACTGCATCATTTGACAGCAGAAAAGGCTACTATGGTCATATTCATTTGATTGGTTAACCAGACATGGTATTCCTTCCTTCCTCTAATTCTGTGTACATTTTACTTTTCTTTAAGTAGTGTACAGGACAGAAATAAGTCAAGTGACATAGTCTACATGTCAACAGAACATATCAGTGAGTGGAATCAAGTCTCTTGTCTCTCCAGGGACTTGGACGGCATTCAGAGACGCTGCTGCCACATCATTAATCATTCCTTTAATTACGTCACAGACTCCTACCTCTATCATCTTTACCTGCAGCTGAGTTTCTCGCCGGGCGCGGTGGCATGTGCCTGTAATCCAAGTCACTGGGAGGCTGAGGTTGGTGGATCAAGTGAGCTGAGGAGCTCTGGGCTGCAGCACGCTATGTCGAACGGGTGTCCACGCTAAGTTCGGTATCGACATGGTGATCCTGGGGGAGCCCGGGACCACCAGGTTGTCTAAGGAGGGGTGCACCGGCCCAGGTCGGAAACGAAGCAGGTCAAATCCCCCGTGCTGTCCAGTAGTGGGATAATACCTGTGAGTAGATGCTGCAGTGCAGCCTTGGCAAGACATCGTGACCTAACCTTTTCATTTTTTAAAAACGTACTTTTATCTGCTTCACGAATTGCCAGTTCGAAATGTTTGTCAGACCATGAAAAGTCGACAATTATTTTGCAGCTTTCCAAAAACAATTACCGTTATACCTTCTGATATTCGAGAATTACACTGTCTACTACTGACGAAATGTGTGAATACCGGTAACATAATGCAGCACGGACCGTTGAGGGAGTAGTAAGTGCTAGCGCGATGCTTAGCATGAAACTGAGGCCAGCTCTCCCATCACCATCGACAGATCACATAGGTTCATTTACCTGTGTGAAATGAGCCACAATAATGATTAGTCAAATCGGTGGAATTTGAGATTCACCTTCAAATTAAAAGTCCCTCATTGAAGGTGATGCAAACGAATGCAAAAAGTGGAATCATGTTTGTACTAGATTAAGTTATACAAGGTTGGAATGTTGTTACATCATTTAAAATACAATTATTAATATATTTGACAAAAAAAACAGAAAACAATTGAAATCACACTGTGGATATTTTAGACTGCATAATTGCATTGGGCATACTTGTATGCACTGTACAGCCTTAACAATTTTTTATTTTACCTTTATTTAACTAGGCAGGTCAGTTAAGAAAAAAACTTCTTTTCAGTGACAGCCTATGAACAGTGGGTGGGCTTTATTCAGGGGTAGAGTGACAGATTTTTTACTTTGTCAGCTCAGAGATTTGATCTTGCAACCATTCAGTTACTAGTCCAACAGTCTAGCCACTAGGCTACCTGCCACCGTGCTATGGAATATACACCCATGAAATGGAGTATCAGTATACTCAGTGACCCCCACAGAACACCATTTTCAATGGTTTACAGAAATATTAGTGTCTCTGCGCTTATTGCAGGACTTTGACTGTGGGAAATCACCTGACTATTCAGCCTATTGTGCGTATCGGAAATCCATATTGCACTCAGCCTTACCTATGGATTGTGCACCGATGAAATTGGGTATCAGCCTACTCAGTGACACCCATTTGGACCATTTTTCTGTCCTGCTAAGCATTGAAAATGTACCGAGAACTTTTTGGTGTCAGGGAAAACGTATGGAGTAAAAAGTACATTATTTTCTTTAGGAATGTAGTGAAGTAAAAGTTGTAAAAAATACAAATAGTAACTAAAGTACAGATACCCCCAAAAACAACTTAATTAGTACTTTAAAGTATTTTATTAAGTACTTTGCACCAATGCCCATTATTTCACAACAGTTCAGTGAGCTATGTACTAGCCTTGATCTATTTGCGCCATCTAGTGCTAAGAGTTTATAGTTAGTTTGTAGGGATTTTGCCTTAACAACCTTTTACTGCAGTGAGCTAAATCAGGGTCACACAAAGTGTTTCTTGGTAGTCCTAAACACATCTACTTTGAAACCAAAGTATACACCTCACACACATGGTTATGGGCTTAAAAAAGAAGGCACATGTACCATGTCAGATATAGAGTTGAAATGTATTCAATTATGAGTTTGCATCCCAATATTACACGTTATATACATCACAGAATATTGAAATATGACTCAACCGTTTGAAATAGAAACACCAATTTTTCTGCAGTCTTTTTTAAATTATGTTTATTAATTATGAAATATGACAAATAATCATAATATTCCACCCATGACTGCATCATTTGACAGCAGAAAAGGCTACTATGGTCATATTCATTTGATGGTTAACCAGACATGGTATTCCTTCCTTCCTCTAATTCTGTGTACATTTTACTTTTCTTTAAGTAGTGTACAGGACAGAAATAAGTCAAGTGACATAGTCTACATGTCAACAGAACATATCAGTGAGTGGAATCAAGTCTCTTGTCTCTCCAGGGACTTGGACGGCATTCAGAGACGCTGCTGCCACATCATTAATCATTCCTTTAATTACGTCACAGACTCCTACCTCTATCATCTTTACCTGCAGCTGAGTTTCTCGCCGGGCGCGGTGGCATGTGCCTGTAATCCAAGTCACTGGGAGGCTGAGGTTGGTGGATCAAGTGAGCTGAGGAGCTCTGGGCTGCAGCACGCTATGTCGAACGGGTGTCCACGCTAAGTTCGGTATCGACATGGTGATCCTGGGGGAGCCCGGGACCCCCAGGTTGTCTAAGGAGGGGTGCACCGGCCCAGGTCGGAAACGAAGCAGGTCAAATCCCCCGTGCTGTCCAGTAGTGGGATAATACCTGTGAGTAGATGCTGCAGTGCAGCCTTGGCAAGACATCGTGACCAAACCTTTTCATTTTTTAAAAACGTACTTTTATCTGCTTCACGAATTGCCAGTTCGAAATGTTTGTCAGACCATGAAAAGTCGACAATTATTTTGCAGCTTTCCAAAAACAATTACCGTTATACCTTCTGATATTCGAGAATTACACTGTCTACTACTGACGAAATGTGTGAATACCGGTAACATAATGCAGCACGGACCGTTGAGGGAGTAGTAAGTGCTAGCGCGATGCTTAGCATGAAACTGAGGCCAGCTCTCCCATCACCATCGACAGATCACATAGGTTCATTTACCTGTGTGAAATGAGCCACAATAATGATTAGTCAAATACGTGGAATTTGAGATTCACCTTCAAATTAAAAGTCCCTCATTGAAGGTGATGCAAACGAATGCAAAAAGTGGAATCATGTTTGTACTAGATTAAGTTATACAAGGTTGGAATGTTGTTACATCATTTAAAATACAATTATTAATATATTTGACAAAAAAACAGAAAACAATTGAAATCACACTGTGGATATTTTAGACTGCATAATTGCATTGGGCATACTTGTATGCACTGTACAGCCTTAACAATTTTTTATTTTACCTTTATTTAACTAGGCAGGTCAGTTAAGAAAAAAAACTTATTTCAGTGACAGCCTATGAACAGTGGGTGGGCTTTATTCAGGGGTAGAGTGACAGATCTTTTACTTTGTCAGCTCAGAGATTTGATCTTGCAAACCATTCAGTTACTAGTCCAACAGTCTAGCCACTAGGCTACCTGCCACCGTGCTATGGAATATTACACCCATGAAATGGAGTATCAGTATACTCAGTGACCCCCACAGAACACCATTTTCAATGGTTTACAGAAATATTAGTGTCTCTGCGCTTATTGCAGGACTTTGACTGTGGGAAATCACCTGACTATTCAGCCTATTGTGCGTATCGGAAATCCATATTGCATTCAGCCTTACCTATGGATTGTGCACCGATGAATGGGGTATCAGCCTACTCAGTGACACCCATTTGGACCATTTTTCTGTCCTGCTAAGCATTGAAAATGCTACCGAGAACTTTTTGGTGTCAGGGAAAACGTATGGAGTAAAAAGTACATTATTTTCTTTAGGAATGTAGTGAAGTAAAGTTGTAAAAAATACAAATAGTAAATAAAGTACAGATACCCCCAAAAACAACTTAATTAGTACTTTAAAGTATTTTATTTAAGTACTTTGCACCACTGCCCATTATTTCACAACAGTTCAGTGAGCTATGTACTAGCCTTGATCTATTTGCGCCATCTAGTGCTAAGAGTTTATAGTTAGTTTGTAGTGATTTTGCTCTTAACAACCTTTTACTGCAGTGAGCTAATCAGGGTCACACAAAGTGTTTCTTGGTAGTCCTAAAACACATCTACTTTGAAACCAAAGTATACACCTCACACACATGGTTATGGGCTTAAAAAAAGAAGGCACATGTACCATGTCAGATATAGAGTTGAAATGTATTCAATTATGAGTTTGCATCCCAATATTACACGTATATACATCACAGAATATTGAAATATGACTCAACCGTTGAAATAGAAACACACCAATTTTTCCTGCAGTCTTTTTTAAATTATGTTTATTAATTATGAAATATGACAAATAATAATAATATTCCACCCATGACTGCATCATTTGACAGCAGAAAAGGCTACTATGGTCATATTCATTGATTGGTTAACCAGACATGGTATTCCTTCCTTCCTCTAATTCTGTGTACATTTTACTTTTCTTTAAGTAGTGTACAGGACAAGAAATAAGTCAAGTGACATATTCTACATGTCAACAGAACATATCAGTGAGTGGAATCAAGTCTCTTGTCTCTCCAGGGACTTGGACGGCATTCAGAGGACGCTGCTGCCCCACTCATTAATCATTCCTTTAATTACGTCACAGACTCCTACCTCTATCATCTCTT